>NC_083766.1:35399174-35481674 GCF_963514075.1 Conger conger | reverse complement strand
TTCTTTTACAGTTATTTCCTGCAAGAGTTACATAACCCCAACATCAACACAGACAAATTGTGTATTTTAATTGATACAGCACAACCTTTTGCCCAGCCAGTCTCTTTGAAGTATTTCTCCGGGTGAACAGAGCTATTTCCTCAAATTCCATCCAAAAAATATAGTAAGTAGTCACTTCCCAATAGAAAAGGCTTTCAATTACCTGCTGCACTATAAATCGACAAGCTACAGACCTGCATTACTTCTGTACGCAGATACGGGTCACAAATCAAGCATTTCAAAAGCAAAAATTTTGGCCTGAAAGTCACAATTGTTTTCTAGATTATTCTCTGTCACCGAAGACGGAATCAGGATACCGGCTCAAAGGGTCTGGCACAAACAATCCGACTCTTAGAGACAACCCTTGAATGACCCAATCAGAGGTGGTGACTCTAATGATCTGTGGAATTTGTGGGCACAGGAAGGCCTCTGTTTTAAGTGCAAACAGTGTGTGATACTTCGGGTTAATTATCACTGTTTGTCTTGGGGGGATGATCCCAAACATTGACATCCGATGACCTGTAATCTTCCCTAGACAATCTCAATCCTTCCCCTTGGGCTCCAACAAGTGAGGATCAACATTTTGCCCCTGAGAGCCAGGTTTCAAATATCCATTTTCAATTACCCCTAAAGTTAAAATGTTCTGGGATTGTTTTTCTTCCCACTGGGGAGTTTTGTTTTTGCCTCACTTGCCGGGGGGGGGGGCTCATTTCTTTCATATTCTTCCTATTTCTCTACATAGGAAAAAAGCCTATGTAGAGAAAGCCTCGTTGTGACACGTGTTTCTGTAAAAAACGTGCTAAACAAACAAAACATTCATTTATTGATTTTTATAATATTTTAACGTTTTAGTGGAGGTAGTGCTATGGTTCAGATTAAGGCTAGGGCTTGGGGATTGGGCAGAAGACAATTTAGCCTGCTGAGAACAGGGCATCATATACAAGAATGAATTTTACATTTTCCTACTAGCCAATGTCTATGTCAAGGCTATGTTGCCATGTTTCAATGACACCAGCATTCACCACAACAGCACCAGCAATAATGATAATGATTTAAAGCTCCCATATTGTACATCTTTCCAGAGTTTTATTTTAGGTCCTGGTATCCATAAGAGGACGTTTGTGTTGTTTTAAGTACCAAAAAGACTCTCTTTCCAGTATTACATGTCCATTCTCCCGCACCTCTCATGAGCTTTACCAATCAGAACAGGCTGTTTTAATGACTGTGTCTTTAATACTCATTGAGATCATTGAGACCTCTGTTCTGATTGGCTGGGAGCTCTAACAAACTGAATGTTGTCTGTGCTTGGGTTTGTTGTATTTTCAAAGCGATGTCATAACTTCACGGAAGCCCAAACAGCACATTTTCTTCATACGAAAATGTGTGTTATTACATAATGGCTTTGACTTTCACAGTGTTTTCATAGCACCTACAACTGTTTATAATCCACATGACTTTCCACCATATGGGACCGTTAAAGACTTGGGTTTGTGAGTGACAGTCGTGACGGTCGTGGCGGTCGTACCTGCGATGTGCAGCGAGGCGTTACGGCTGGTGACCCGGCCCGCGCTGTTCCGGGCCACGCAGGTGTACACGCCCTCGTGTGACTGGCCCCGCCTCCCCGGCAGCACGCTGAGGAAGAAGAGGCTGCCCTCAGAGAGCATTATGGGCCGCGCCTGGCCCTCCAGCCTCTCCGTCTCCAGGGGCACCCCGTTGTGGAGCCACTCGATGGCGGGCTCCGGGTGGCCCTCGGCCCGGCAGGACAGCGTGGCGGGTCGGCCCACCTTCACCACCACGTCGGAGGGGTGGTGGACGATCCGCGGGGCACTCTCCTCCAAGCGGAGCCTGGAGCCTGCCACACGGAGAGATGGCAGGGTCAGCTTTACCTCATAACTCAAATATGCTCCGGTAGGCAGTAAAACGTCCAGTGTTGGATAAACGCTTACTGTATTAAAGACAAGCTAAAACAGAAGTCGGATCAGCACTAGCCTCCATAATATTGCATTGTTGCATTAATGGCATTTGGTAGACACTCTTATCCAGAGTGACGTACAGTTGATCAGTCTAAGCAGGAGACAATCCTCCCCTGGATCAATGCAGGGTTAAGGGCCTCAAGGGCCCAACAGCTGTGCGGATCTAATTTTGGATATACCGGGGATCGAACCACCAACCTTGTGTGTCCCAGTCTTGTACCTTAACCACTATGCTACAGGCCACCCATATGACAAGTATTACTAGTATACTCGAGTGAAACTGATTGTTTGGGGGAATTTATGAAGGGCGGGCAGTCGATTTGACTGACTACAAAGGAGGAGGGAGACGTCAAATAAGGATGCGGCCCGCTGTGTGAAAAGGATAGTAATTGGAGGGGAGGGGAATACCGACAGACAGGTGGTCGACACTGACTGGTACACGATGACGTAAAATCTTGTTTTCCAGTAAGTGGTGTGAAAATACACAATCGTGTACATTTTTAAAAATATATATTTTAAGACATGTTCCTTTGTGGAAAAAGTTAATTTTCATTTCTGCTCTCAGTCTCTAAATCAACACTTCCAGAGTACATATAGTCCTGCTCCATGTGTTAGTGTTAACTACAGGAAATTTTACTGAGCAGGAAGAATCGACATTCATTATGAAGGAGTTGATGGGCTTTCCTGTTTTTCTACATCCTATATTCGTACTGCTTTTTATGTGCCTGTTCCCAAATCATAAAATACATCGAAAACACAGCAGACAGGAAGGAGTCATGTAAACCAGCTCAATGGCAAAATCTGCTCAGTTATGTGGTAGCTATACGCTGAAAACATAAAATTCAGGAAACAGGGAGGCCAGATGGAGACCGGCTCAATTAACTTCAAACAGCCGTGCATATCTGCTTGGTTGCAGTAGCTTTTGTAAACAGGTCATTTATTGGTGTGCATTGAGCGTGTTAAGCTGACAGTGCCTTGTAAGGTAAGAGTGATTACAATCAGGAATACTGCAGGAATACTGTAGAACTGACATGAAACTGAGCACATTGGCTTCACAGACGAAAGTGAGAAGAAATCTCCAGGTAACCGGACAGCCATGACGATGAGTTTCTATTGGATCCACAGTTTGAGGCCGGAGTGGTCGTCCTGTTGAACCTACTGTACAGGAAATCTAATCTCTCTTCCCAACACAGCACTGGCCACACCTAGCTCCTTCAAGGCTGGAGTTCCCAGTATGTAGGCTATATCCTGTGCCTGAAACTTTCACACAAGCAGATTACAGGTCCAGCTGCTCTGGAGCTTTCCTGTGGTCTCTCTCATGGTGAGTCACAACTGAGGACTCTGGAAAACATTCCTACTACTGGCAGATTCAAAAGTAGCACATGTCCACACCCACATCCGTCTGACCACACCACATCTTAAAGGGGACCGGGTAAAAGCTGGCATAATAATAGTTAAACCCTTGAAAAAAAACATCACTTTTTCTTCATGGGCCACACGACATCTGACAGCTGCTCTGCCCCCAAAAAAAACAATAGTGGCACTTTGATACGAAACAGGAAGTGGCAGTGGAAGAAAACCTTCTTAACAAAATGGTTTGTGATTTAATAGCATATTATGAGTACATAAGGAATCTAATGCAGTCTGTCCGACTAAAATGTATATCAGTGTTCATTTAACGCTAAACATTTCACTGTGTAGACAGTTGCCAAATGACCCCCAAACTGTCCAGAGATGCTCTCCTCTCCAACACTTAGTGCAGACCTCATCCAGACCTCATGCACGGCTTCAGCTCTTACAAGGACAGGGGCCCCAATGGGCCCTGGGACACAAGGCCAAGCCCCCCCCCCGCCAGACAAACACACACAAACAAACAGGAGCCGTGAGTACTGCTCCACGCCACTCTGCGTTTCTTCCGCGAAATATCCGCCACGTTTGACCTGCGAAGGGAGCAGGGGGGATCGACGCTTCCCGCAAAGGGCGGAAGCTGAGCATGCCTGAGTTATGTTCCTGCTCCGCGGGGGAACAAAGGCTTCTTGACACAAACACAATCAGACCCCTTCTCCAGGGAGGATATCCGTCACCTGGCCTCCGCTGCTATTAATGGACCCGGGACAATGTTCTCATTGTGTCCGAATGTCAAAACACGGCAATCAGAGGTGTGCACAGGACGGCGGGTGGGGAGGTCGGGCAGGCGAAACACCAACCGTGACTGACTGGTGTCGTTCACACGGGACAACAATCTGCTTGATCCAACTGACTCAAAGAGTCATGAGGTAGACCATTCAGCTTCTATCCTGGAACATTTTCATCAAGCACAACGCCTCTCCCCCCCCCCCCCCCCCCCCCCCCAAAACAACTCCCTGGCATCATTCGATACATGCTTGAAAGAAGAAGCCAAGTAACACTTTGTAGTCCACTAGTCCACAGACTCTCTCAGGTGCCCTGTGATCTAAATATACAACAGAACAGGGTCAATCTAGACAGGGTACGAAGAATGCAGACAATCATGGCAAATATTTCTCACTGGAAAAAAAGGATTTACATTGTTTCACTATGTCCTCATCAGCAAGAACAGAATACTATTATAAACCATTTCATAAATTGTTAATATAAATAGTTATAGAGATAAAACTTTTCAAGAGCACAGAAGGCACACATCATAAACACCTGTGGAAGTACATAGTACAGTGGAAGTATTATGGGGTGTTTTTTTGTTGAAAAGTAGCATTTACCCTATAATGTAGTCTCAAGAAAGACCACCCTCCAGGAAAACAACTTTTAACACCTCAACACCAACATAACACCCAGACTTGCTCTTTACTTCTCAACCAGTGCTAGCTCACTATTACCAGAATTAAGCAGAAAACGTCAATATCACGGCATGGGTCTGTTGTGTCCACTAGACAACGTAAGAAACCAAAAAATGCAATACGAAGATAATTGTTTAAATATCTGTGACTATACAAGTGAGACTAGTTATGTCTGTCATACTAATTTGTATAATCCACTTAAATTTCATCGCGCAAAATGCAATTTAATACCAGATGCAGATCATAATTATTTGAACATCTATCTGCCTCTAATTCGTATTTTCACTGACTCCACAGGGGAGAACTAAATCAATTTCGTAGCGTGCCCGTGTGGATTTTGGTTGCATACTTAAGAAAAAACATTTTACATTTTAAAATTCGGTTAATGACACAAAAACATAATCACGAAACATTTTGTTTTAGTAGTCTATTCCCATGTTTTGTGCTGTTTATTATCGTGATTTTACTATCCCTGTATTTTCTCGTATCTTGTAGGCCCAGTCTAACTTCTCAAACTTTTGTGTATTGACTGCATATATTGGCCAGGCCACTCTCGCAAACGAGACAAATAAACAGCAAATAAACAAATAAGGATACGGAGACCACTCTACTAAAACAACTGAATTAAGAAAAATATTGTCAGATTAGGGAAAACGATTATTGAAAGATTAAGTGAAACGAAATACTGTTACAACAGAAATAGTGTAGGTGGCGCAGATTTCATTTAAACGTCAAATTACTGCCATTAATAGTCTTTTTTTTTGTATTGTCACTTTTGCCAAATTTCATATACAGTAGCCTACCATGTTCAGACTATGAATTGACAATATTACAGAAAACCCTGTATAAGTGACATATTACAAGTAGGCGCCTGCTGGATCCACAAGACAAATAATAACTAGGCTATCTTGGGCACAGGAAGCGGAATAAATACAATCGCGTCGGAAAAAAAGCAATACTTATAAAAGTTAACTAGTAGCCTATCGCGAAAAATAAATTGCCTTACCTTCAATATTGAGCGCAACGCCGAATAATACGCAAAGCCTTGAGATCAACTGACTCACCATCATTTCCAATTAAAACGATTAAATGTCGTTAAAGGGCTGATTTAGTTGACGCACCGCAACACCCATCTGTTGCGGGGCAGCTCGCCACGGTTGATGTAGAGCGCCCCTCGAGCTGGCTGCGACTTTGACTTAAGTACTTATCTGGCTATCTGCACAAGCTGGCTGAATCTCTAGCACGGTATGGCAGCTAATGTGATCCCCGACAGTCTGAATTCCTCATTTTATTTAACTTCTCACTATTAACTATAACGTTTTTTTACTGGCGAATCAACTGCTACAGGCCTCACTCATTCATACGACGATCATACTCCCAAATTTGAGAATGTGCTCTCTGAATTGTTTGGCACTCCTCTCAGTTTGCGAATTATCCAGAGCCAAGTGACAGTGTGTTCACGCTTCAGTGACACCCGCAGGTCCCGAATAGGCTACAGGCCGCCAGGAAGCGAGGAAGTCTAGGAAATGCCGCGTTTACTTCCTTTTCAGAGTAGCACACCAACCGCAAAGCTTATCCCCACAATCGCTCCACTTCGGTAGTTAAATTCATTGAACCATTCGAATAATTTGCGGAACAATAAAGTGCGAAACTCGGAAAACTGAGCATCAGCATTCAACTTTCATATAAGCATTTTGAAAATTAACATCGAAATATTCACTTTGCATGCGCCAGTGGCTAATTAATCTACGCCACTATGTTGCTAATCTGTAGGCTGTAACATTTGTTCAAGAAAGCAAAAAAACCAAACAAAAAAAAACCTAGATGTGATGAAAAACTTATCTGAGATTTTTTTTTAAACAAGCTACTTTACAACACTGATTTGTGAACAAACGCGTTGGTGATTGAAATAAAACACAATAGTAATACAGGACATACAAAAACAGGAAATATCAGCAGCATTCTGCTTCACAACAATTGGTGGAAATTCCACGATGTCCTTCTGTGTGCAAGGCTGTGCGAATCGTTGAAACTTCTTACAGTTACAGAACACTGTTTAATACAAGGCCATACAGTGTAAGCATTTATTATAGCGTAGATGTTGCAATTCTAGCGGCTTAACTCACTTATATATATTTTACTGTGAACACAACACAATAGGCTAAATCGTTTATTTACCAGGAACATCCACACATACTAATGAGAAAAAGGAATAGCTTTAGGAAACTATCTAACTACCAAGCGTCTTGGTGCCCCTTCTGTCATCACACTGTGGTATATCACCAGGAGAGGGTAAAGCATAGCTGTTAAAGGGGGGGGGTTATCATCTGTTTTCCCAAATTATTCTTGCATCTGTCAAAAACACAGGAGCTCAGAGAGAGCGAGAGGGAGAGGGATAGAGAGCCCAAACAGGCACTTCATTCTGTTTAAAAGGGCACATAAATAAACTGTTGTTAGTGAACTGTCCATTGTGTCTACGGAAAGAGCCAGCCCCTACGGCGGACGCCAATATTGATCCAACAACCCCGGGCTGGATGGCTCGAACATTGGCCAGCTCTCAGTGACCAACAAAAGGCATACAACCAGTGAAGGATGGGTCTACTGACAGAGTCTATGGAGATGAAGAGGGACTAGTGTGTGTGTGTGTGTGTGCGTGTGCGTGTGCGTGTGTTTCTGTTTGTGTGTGGGGAGGGGGTGCATTTGAATGGGGTAATGAGTGTGTGTGTGTGTGTGTGTGGGGGGGGGGTGTCATTTCAATTTAAAATAAGTTTCTTTCAAGTTTTGGGGGTGCGGGCCAAGGGACGTGCTGGATGGGGGGACAGCAAGAAACGGATGAAAAGAGAAAGAGAGGGTGGCTCCAACAGGCGAGCATGTGAGAGCTACCAGAAATGGCTGATGTAAGACAGAACGGGCCCTTTAAAGGGCCGAAATGAGAGAACAGCCCTAAACACGGAGGGAAGCCTCATGTGAAAGAGGCACAGAAACGCGTCGCCAATTCAAAGAAGATTAATCA
Organism: Conger conger; assembly: GCF_963514075.1. Lineage (NCBI taxonomy): Eukaryota > Metazoa > Chordata > Actinopteri > Anguilliformes > Congridae > Conger > Conger conger. Next base: position 35,473,836 of record NC_083766.1, on the reverse strand, counting down.
GGCCATCTAACCAGAGTTACTCTTCCTCTCTGCATTGCTGCCACTCTGAGACACTTCCATTTGCCGTGGGACAGAGGTCATCCCACAAATGCAGCAGTAGCAAAGTTACATTTACAACAAAAGCAACCTGGCTACATGTTAATAATCGATAATATAGTGCATATGGACCAGAAAGGACAGAGTGCTGCCTGCTAGCCACAGGCTAAGTATCGACCTGTGATCACATTTAACTGTGCTGTCTCATGGACTGACTGAGAGCCGGGCCATCAAATGTGCATTTAGGGTTCAGAAGAAGGGCTAAAGGTCAGAGGACATTACTGAGCTCAATCAATCCACAATAATCTCCTATTGTTCGCCCACAACTTTAAACTCCCACCAACTCCAACACCACTTTAAACTTCAAAGACCACTGAGAATTAGCGACTTCATGGTCTGACAATGGGGCATTACAAAAGTACAAATTCAAACAATCACCGTTTTTGGACTGTCACGTTGGAATGTCCAAATGGATGAGAATTACAGAAATGATAATAAATAAGTTGGTGGAAATATTTTATGAAACAACTTCTTCTGTGATGAAAAGGGTAGTGACACATATTCAGCATTAAATTTTGACAATGTTTAACTACCATTTTGTGTCAAGTGGTTATTTCTTAACAGCTTGCAGAAATGGTGTATAATAGGAATGCTTTATAACACAGACTCACAAACAACATTAAAGTGCCGTGAAAGGAAGGTGCTTTAACATTAAGTACAACTTCTTCTAAATGAGCCATCTCCAACAACCTGTCACTTCAGATAATCGTTCATTCTAGAGACAGCTTATTAGGGGGATCGAGATTTCTCAAGCAAAGCATTCTCTCCCCAAATTGAACATTCTCAACATTTATTACCCTGTTTTAAAATCAACTAAAATTACAGACCTTGTGAGTGCAATATTGTTTGCTATCTAATTGCGAGGGACCATTTCTGAGCCGTCCATCCCAATATCATCAAAGCAGCAGTGGCTACCTCTCAGACAAGCTACATATGATATCTGCAGTTAATATTTCAGTTACATATATATATATATATATATATATATATATATATATATATATATATTCTTAGACTTATTTCAGATTCAGATTATTTAGCATTCCCTTCCATTTCTAACAGAAATGTCACCAATGCAACTACAAAATTCCAGCACAAACTAGTTTTACCACAACATTACATTATAATTGCATATGAAGGCAGCCTTATGAAATATTACTGAAGCAGTCACATTCACTCAGGTATTCACATTTCATCAGCAACTCCATCTCAGCAAGCGCTACACAGACCGACGCCCCGGAAACCCAAAAATCCACAACATATTCCACAAAGTAATGTTTTGAGTTACTTAAGCTGTAACAGCCCAAGTGAAAGATCAGAAAGCGGGTCTTGAGCCACAGAGGAAACACCGCACCGCGGGAGAAACCGAGACGAGCAGGTGGGGGTCTGAGTGAAACGCGTCTCCAGGACTCACCTTTCCTCCGGTGGGGCCTGTGTCTGAGGGGCGGTGGCGGACGTTGGTGAGGCGGGCGCTGGTGAGGCGCGCGCTGGTGAGGCGGGCGATGGCGGTCGTGTCCCGTCGTCCCCTCCCGGGGCTCTGCCGGCGTGCCCTCCGGCTCGGGCAGACAGGTGCACTGGCACCGGCACTGGCGCGAGCCCTCCGCCCAGGCGGCGACCCAGGACAGGCAGAGCAGCCAAACGCCGAGACGCATCTTCATCCCGACGTGTCCTCCTGCTTCCCGAGGGACCGGACCTTCACGCTCTGGCGTCACTGCGACACTTCCATCCCTGGGCCAGGCGCACCGTCAACCCCAAACCACTAACACTGACAACTCCTGGACCTCCCTGTGCTAAATTATTTGGAGATTGTTATAAAGAATGTGGGGTTTTTTTATTCTTCTTCTTCTTTTGTGATTTCTTTCCCTCCCTCTCTCTTTTTTAACTCTCTCTCCCGGTTTCTCTCTCTCTCTCTCCCTGTCTCTCTGCCTCTCCCTCCTCTTTCTCCCTTGCTGGCTTTTTTCTTTTGGGAAAGAAGTTGGGGGAAACAATGATTGAAAAACAAGTTTCAGGCACCATGCTGTGAGAAGAACGCAGGGCCTGGGACCAAGGGTCCTGTCTCCTCCAACAACATCTGTGTCATTCATTCTGCACGGACCAGCGCGAGGAAACAGGGCCAGGACTGAGGAATGCGCAGGGGCTAATTCACCAATGGGATCACTTTCATTAATCAACTGTCTGCCGGCTGATTGATCAAACCTTTCACCGTGACATCCCACCCCCTCTAAAATCACGAGCACTTAAAATTACACTGCATTGGCAGCGCTTGTTTTCACTCGCTTGTTCATTTGAGGATATTTGCTTAAAAAAATGCCCGATGGCCAATGCCCATACTCCCTATGGTTAGAATGATCTTTTCGCAAAAACAGAACATTAAATCTCCAGAGAATGTGTGTTTTCTATGCATTTGGAGAAATGACAAATTGGAGATAGCATTGATTAAAAAAAAAAAGAATGGAAAGAAAAAGTGTTTTCAAGCAAAGTTGGCCCTCTCTGCTGGGCTCTAATAGTCTGGCAGACTTCTGCTAAGGGGATTAGGTTGTTTTCTTCAGATGCGGAGGGAAAAGAAAAAAACAATACAAAAAACAAAATAAAGGAATCAAAGACACAAAAGCGTTGTGATCTACAGTGCTGTGGAACAGCACCGGCAGAAAAAGAAACATGCCTCGTAGTGTAACTGGAGCATTTTCATTTGTCGGGAGTGGAGGCTGCTGAAAACAGTGACGATTGCAACTGGGATGCTTGCGTTACAAGCGCCTGGCGGCTAAACACAGTTTCCCTTGATGAACAAAAAAGTAAAAAGAGGCCAAATAAAGAGTCCACAAAGGACTCTTTTTCTTCTGAACTTCCATTGGTGCGAAACCAACCCTTCCCCCCTCCCAAACCCCACCACCACCCCCTGCCAACCCCCACCCACCCTGTACAATTAGCCAAGAGAAATTTGTAGTGGCTGGCCCTCAGAGAATGGGGCTCATGCATCATCTTGGCTCGGCCATCACCGGCGAACAATGGTTGAAAACGGCTTGTCTTGTAGTTTCTGGCCTAATGTTTTCACACTCCTGTCCTGCAGCTTGGTAAAGTACCGGCGAGACAGAGGTAGCACGCTGGGTCTACAGGCACAACCTGATGCTTGTTTTATAAACAACAACGGCTCGGACTAATTCTAACGGCGGTCTCTCCCAGTGACGGGCGGGGAAGCTAATGACGTTAAGCACACGGCCGTGGTTCGAGAAGCGTCTCTGAAGTGGGAGAGTGGGTAGCCCTTTCAGAGCCAGCCCATTATCCGCCATGTGTATGTCATCGTGTGATGGAACTGTTGGCCATTCTTAATGTGGTGCAGCCATCTGAAATGGGTGTTGATTTTTCCCTTGTGGCAATGCCTCAGGCATGCATTAGGGCATAGAAGGTAGATCTTGTCACTGATTGTCCTACGTTTAGGTCTGTTTTTATTTAACACTGACTCCCAACTCTGTTGCAATAGGTGGGGGGTCTTTGCCTTTCCTCAACTCTACCTGAGGAAACTTGCCAGGCTCCCCAATATTAATGGGGGGGTGGGCTCTGGGGTGGAGGCTGATGGGGGTGTGGGTGCATGTAATGTAAAGAAGACCTAAACATAAACACCAGCCGTCCTTGACCCAATCGACCAATCTGTTATTGTCTCTGCCAATGATTCTCATCGCAATGGTTGTTCTAGAACACAAGACGAAGTATCCACACAAACAGACACAGCAACATGGTTGGGCCTAACTTGAGTTTGAAACACAGAGAACGAAAGGGCAGTGTGGTTTCAGGTGACAAAAGAAAACCATGTGTAAGACAGACAGTCTTGTCTGGAATGGAAACGAACTCCACAATTCCGCAGTGCCAACAGGTGTCTCCTGCAGACAACAAGGAGCTGCCACAGATATAGTTAACATGAGCATGACTGCGCAGTGCATGTTGATGACTTTGCTGGTCTCTGTCATACTATGAGCTGTTTTCGTCCTCCGACACCCATTCCGAGCCACCACCACCACCAATGCAACACAAGCCCCTTCCGTCGGTCGGTGTGGTCCGTCCTTTGTGCCTGACGTTGTACCCCCTGCCTGGGCGTGGATGATATTCGGACAGATACCCCCAGCACACACACAGACATCTCCACGGGACCCTGATACGGAGGTAAAGAGCCACACTTGGCCCCAGGACGGGGCGTCAGGTTGGAGCGGCGAGGGGGCTATTGGAGATCAGTCTGACCTCTAAATTGGGCCTTAATCTTCCCCACGGGAGAACATGGCCGGCGGTAATCCCCTCCTGTGAGCGGGGTAGAGGCCGAGGCGCAGCCCGGAGGGGAGTTTTGTTCGCAGCCGTGCAGGAGGCTGACAGCACCCTCTGGCCCCGCACAAAGGAAGTAATGGAGCGGGACCGCTGCACTGAGAAAATCCACGCTCCTCTCCCTCACATACGCTGGCCATCGCCCTGGCAACACGCACAGACCCCGTCAACGCAACCATCACACCCCCCCCCCCCCCCCCCCCCCCCCCCCCCAAAAAAAACAAAACAAAACACAAGGCCCCTGCTGGACCATTTTACCTTCAGCAACAAAATATTTTCTTTCTGTGAGGTGAATTTGACCAAAATAAGTGGTGTTAAACAAGAAAAAGGACAACAGCAGTCCTTCAAAATTATGAGTAACTGCATAACTGACCGGCTCAAAATATACTTGCAGTCTTTTAAGATGATACAAGAACCATGGACTCATACTAAGTCCAAATGTCTGCTCAATGTCTGCTCAATTCCTGAATATTCCTCTTCGTATTTGCTCGCAAACCTGGTACAGGATGGTACCATGTACGGTTTAGATCTTGTGAATATCCCACATGCAAACGAGTGCAATCGGTGTGGCAGTCATTGCAATCAGGCTTGGTTAGCTGCGACCGAATCCTTGGCTGATCCTCACAGTAAGAGAGGGAGAGGGAATGAGTGCTGAAATGGGAGTGAGTGTTTTGGGATGGCAGGGCTGTGAGTCATGTGGAGGGCCCTCAGAGGTACTGTGAGTAGGGTGAAGGCCATGGCACTAGCCGTGTTGTCACTACCAGGAAAAACAACTGGGAGAGGGAGTGGGAGATGGCGATGGGGGGTTGGGGGGGGGGGGTTGAGCAGGCATTCTGCTTGAGTGGATCTCAATGCTGGATCTAGTTGGCTAAGGGGGGAGGTCCCCCCCCCCTACCCCCTCCACCCCTTAAATCCCCCGCCACCTCCCCACATCCTGGTCCATACACACCCCCCATTTCTCTCGCTCTCTCAATCTCTCCCTTGGTCTCCCCACGTCTTTGTAAGTCCAGCTGGCCACCCTACAAAAGCTCCCGCTCGAGATTCCCAATGAGCCCCCAATGCGTAAGACCACCCCCTTCCCGCACCCACACGCCCCCCTGGCCGCTTTGTTCTGTCGATTTTCCCACTCCCTGGAGAGGAGAGCCATTTTGGAAACCAGAATTAAGAAGGGAGGGAAGGGGGGCGGGGGGGTCAGAGAAAGTGAGAAAACAGTGTCTTCAACACGGGGCACAAAAAATACTGTTGCATCTGCCAGGACAGAGGATACCACAACTTCAGCCGCCTGTGTCGCTCAAGACTTGGGACTTGTCAGACACTAGGCGGGGAATAGGCTACTGCTGAGTGTCGCCATCTGTTGTGTGATGGCATCTCCACGCCACGCACTCAACAGGAAGGGAATGCGACTCATTACCGATTGCACAGTTTAGCCTCATTAATACACATTTTTACATAATGATAGCACACAACGATGCGTAATTGTCCAGAACCCCACGCAGTTCTTCTAAACCCTGCCTGCTGAGGACGACCTTTTCGGTCATGGTTCATCCACAAAATGGCCGCTGAAATATCTCAGCCTTGAGACCGCTCATAAGTGCTTGGTAGTTAAGCACAAAGACGCATGACTTAGCGCACGGACTGTAGCCACCCTGCCCCGTTTCCCAGCCTCAGTGCAATCTGAAGTTGATCGCCCATCTGAGAAGCCCTCTGTGTTGGGATGTGGGCCGGAACTAATAGGATTGGATTTGATTCATTAGTTTCTCTTTCTTCGTCCTGGTTGGAATTTCACTGCACGTCTTGCCAGGCTCCCCAATATTAATGGGGGGGTGGGCTCTGGGGTGGAGGCTGATGGGGGTGTGGGTGCATGTAATTGAGCTCCTATGCTTCCAAAGCCTTCACACTCAATGCAATGGCTTCGCCTCTCCTGGACAACCCACCGACCCCTCACCCCACGCCCCTATATCCCACGGCATCATGGGACTCAGCAACAGACAACCCGCGCCTCCCTGGTTTAACTCTCACGACACCTGAGGAAGAGGCGTCTCGAGGATCCTGCACATACCCTCGAACCTCCACGTTCGGATTTGTCCGTTTTAAGCCGCTATGCAAAATGGCTGCCCACACTTTCCCATCGCATGTTAATGAACATATGGACGGACTGGTGAAAACTGGTGCTGTGGAAGCTATGCGCTGTGTTTCCAGAAGGATCTTGGGCTCATTATATTCCAAGAGTATCACTTACCCACACTAGTGTTTCAAATGAGGTCTATGGGACCAACACGCTATTCCCAATGTTAGCTATTGTACATAATTCTGATACTAAATCTGTGTCTGAGGACTACACATTCTGGTACATACCCATATGTTGCAGAGACCAACCTGAATGAACTGGTTGACAAATGGTTAATATATGGGGATTCAAATTAGAAAAATCTGGTTCTACTAGTGACAACAGAAACTCACCAAGTGTTATACTTTACATGCAAAAATGTGAGATGCCATGAGGCTTACAGAATAGGATGGTATCGCCATGATAAAACAATAGAAGTGTATGAATTGAACATGTATAAAACAGAAGATCGAGTTTAACAAAAGGCAGCTAAAAAGGTACTATTTTTAGTAAAAAGGAGGCAGATCTCTGCAGCAAATCCCTTTGCTTTTAATCAGCAATAGGAACAGACGCAGCTCACGGGTTTGTTATACAACAGAATACGAATTATGCTTCAAGTTTTGTGCCACTGCCAACATTTACTCTTTGTAACTTTGTTGTATTGTGTGTGTGCGTAAGGGGGGGGCTGTCTTTCATGGAAAGCGCCCTTCAATCTGAAATTAACATTTGAATGTGGACGAGTGCAGATGTAATTTAACGGGTTTAAATACTGGCAAATGTGACACAACACAGGATGCTGCTGGAGTTAATTAACAGTCGTCTCTATTTAGCCATGTAGCCGAGATCTCATTCACTCCACTCTTTTAGAAAACAATACTACGTTGCGCCTAGACACCAAACACTCATGCTATCATGCTATTACTAATGGCAGTTTTAAGAGCTGGGTATGGGATGGGAACCAGACATTTACGGGATGCTGAGTTACCAACCACAAAGCTGTGCAAAGCTCTTAGTGTACAGATAATTGAAGCCATCAAAATTGTACTGTAACGGTGGGCTCAGTGCTAGGAGACCATTCCTTGCATTGTTTTATTCCTCTGGAAACTGGGGAGAACATCCATGAGAACTATAAAAACTAAAAAGATATATATGTATATACTAAAAAGGTCAGCCATTTCTTCCAGCTGGTCGTTGAAGACAGTTATTTGCCTTTTCTTTGTTGAATGGTTTCTAAAATCCTGCTGATACCACAGTGGTGTGCTGTTCCTGCCCTAAGACGGACAATTGAAAAGAGGAACCGGTGATATACTGATTATGTAGCAGACACAAATATTTGTCAAAAGGTAATGCTTTTCTAAATAATACAGATGTATTACCAAGAAAGAATAGAGAACGCACTGTTTATTTCTGTGATCAGATCAGTATAAACACAGCCAAAAGTAAAAAAGTTTTTGTATTTACAGATCATACTGTATTTTGATTTTAAAAAGGTACCACAGTAAACATGAAAATAAAGTATAAGATCATATTAAAAAATTTGTAATAATCAGAAATCATAAATATCAGAATGCTTGACTTTTGTGCACACATTTGTGGAATACAAACAAGGACGTTGTGTAGAAACTGTCGATTCGGCTGTATTCACCATCTGAAATCCCTCGAGTTTCGCTGGCTTTGCAGTCATACATGCTTGTGATATGAGGACATTCTAAATGGTCTGGTCTCATTTCACCGTGCCACAAGGACACCACGTCTCAGTCACCGAAACACACGAAGGTGAGGGGCGGAGCCATGACCGTGCTCTTGGTGTGCATTGGCCTGTATGGTGCTTGTCCCTGGTCCGACAGTAGCAGGTCCCTGTGTCTGGTCCCCGCTCAGACAGTAGCAGGTCCCTGTGTCTGGTCCCCGCTCAGACAGTAGCAGGTCCCTGTGTCTGGTCCCCGCTCAGACAGTAGCAGGTCCCTGTGTCTGGTCCCCGCTCAGACAGTAGCAGGTCCCTGTGTCTGGTCCTGGTTTGCCAGTAGCAGGTCCCTGTGTCTGGTCCTGGTTTGACAGTAGCAGGTCCCTGGGTCTGGTCCTGGTTTGACAGTAGCAGGTCCCTGTGTCTGGTCCCCGGTCTGACAGTAGCAGGTCCCTGTGTCTGGTCCCCGCTCAGACAGTAGCAGGTCCCTGTGTCTGGTCCTGGTTTGACAGTAGCAGGTCCCTATGTCTGGTCCCCGCTCAGACAGTAGCAGGTCCCTGTGTCTGGTCCCCGCTCAGACAGTAGCAGGTCCCTGTGTCTGGTCCCCGCTCAGACAGTAGCAGGTCTCTGTGTCTGGTCCCCGCTCAGACAGTAGCAGGTCCCTGTGTCTGGTCCCCGCTCAGACAGTAGCAGGTCCCTGTGTCTGGTCCTGGTTTGACAGTAGCAGGTCCCTATGTCTGGTCCCCGCTCAGACAGTAGCAGGTCCCTGTGTCTGGTCCCCGCTCAGACAGTAGCAGGTCCCTGTGTCTGGTCCCCGCTCAGACAGTAGCAGGTCTCTGTGTCTGGTCCCCGCTCAGACAGTAGCAGGTCCCTGTGTCTGGTCCCCGCTCAGACAGTAGCAGTGTCTGGTCCTGGTTTGTCAGTAGCAGGTCCCTGTGTCTGGTCCTGGTTTGTCAGTTGCAGGTCCCTGTGTCTGGTCCTGGTTTGTCAGTAGCAGGTCCCTGGGTCTGGTCCTGGTTTGACAGTAGCAGGTCCCTGTGTCTGGTCCTGGTTTGTCAGTAGCAGGTCCCTGTGTCTGGTCCTGGTTTGTCAGTAGCAGGTCCCTGGATCTGGTCCTGGTTTGACAATAGCAGGTCCCTGGGTCTGGTCCCTGGTCCGACAGTAGCATGTCCCTGGGTCTGGTCCCCGCGTCGAAAGTGGTTGATCTGTGGCTCTAGTGCTTCCTCAGAGGCTTGGCATAAACTGGCTCCAGGAAGTGCATGGGTAACAGCATGAAGAAGGCCACCAGGAAGACCAGGCTAGCCACTGACAGGAGCACGTAGCGGCCCACGAAGAAGCCGTCCACAATCTGCGGCAAAACAAAGAGAGCCGTTCAACAACAGGCAAAATAATGAGACTATGACCTGCACTTAGGACAGCTGGAGAATACCTTTCAAAGTTCACTTAGTGACAACAGCAGATGGGGCAGATGAAGAAGACACACCAAAACCTGAGACACCACAAAAATGATTTTTACAGTGCAAAATCATTCCATGATGTCAACAGAACGATTACTTGGTTACATATGTAACATTACCTCCCATTTCATTACATCTATACCAGATTGAACAAATAGAAATTAACCTGTACCAGAATAGCCAGAAGAAATTTATGAACAGAAACTAAATAAAGGCAGTTACATGTTTCTTCCACAAGGGGTCAGCAGAGCCCCTCTAAAGCCATAACTTTGAGGGCGGAGGTATGAGACCTCTGCTTCTGACACTGTCTGCATACCGCCTGGTTCTCAGCATTTATAATCTAAATCTGAAGTGGCAAGTCGAAAAGAACCTAGGGCTAATCTCCAAATAATTATCAAGCCTTCACCTGACAATTATCATTTAACATGGTGTCTAATTGGAGCTTGAAATTAATTTTTCTGGCGAAAAAGGTCTGTGGGTACTAAAATGAGCCCCAGGATGAAGAAATTGAGTTGGACCAGCAAAGCAGTCAGCAAGTAAATGGTTCTCAGAATTCTGATTTACAAGTGCATGCTACGGCCAACTAAGCGTCTCTGCCAAGTTTAATATTCTCTGAAAACTCAGAGGTGCTTCGACACATAATTCTAAATGCCTGACACTTTTAAATCCAAAACATTCTATGGAGCACTATTTTCAACTTATCTTCCACAGTGTTGACACACTTACAGAGTTAACACTCTGGATTCACTCTGATTCACATTAACTTAAATGAAACAGATACACTCTGTAGAATATATTTGCATTGATGTGGTACTGGTGAATCAGTAGCTGAACTTCCATGACACAAGTATTTATGGACTTTTAGCTGTGGAAAATGACACATATTCAGATTTCACCAGGCTATGAATTTTATAATATAAACATTCTCACATTGAATATAAGGCTCCACTCAGAGAGTACTTTAGTAGGTATTTATTAGACTGCTGCTGTAGCCTATCTACTTAGGGGTTTTACATATTGCATGTTCAGAGATGCTCTTCCGCATACCACTGTTTTAACGTGTGGTTATTTGCATTACCGTGACCTTCCTTTCAGCTTTCACCAGTCTGGCCCTTCTCCTCTGACCGCTCTCATTTACAAGGCATTTCTGCAGAACTGGTGCACACTGGGTTTTTTTTCACCAGTCTTTGCAAACTCTAGAGACTGGTGTGCGTGAAGATGCCAGAAGATCAGCAGTTTCTGAGATACTCAAACCACCACGTCTGCCACCAACAATCATTCCACGGTCAAAGTCACTTAGTTCACATCTTTTCCCCATTCTGGTTGATGTGAACATTAACTGAAGCTCCTGACCCGTATCTACATGATTGTATGCATTGCACCACTGCCACACAATTGGCTGATTAGATAATCGCACGAATACGTAGGTGTAATAAAGTGTTCCTAATAAAGTGCTCAGTGAGTGTATATGTAAAGGACAGAGCTGGTGAAGATATATACAGTGATATAAGAACAATTTTATTAGCCCGTATCTCCTAGGTTAATAATCCGAGGCAAGTGTAATTTCGGGTCCAGGGATTTCCTATAAGGCCACAACAGCATGCCAAATCTCATTAAAATCCGTGACGATGCGGTCCAAAAGTGTGTTGAGTTCACATGGAATAATTTTGTTTAATTTACTCCAGAATCCTCTTTCCTACCTCCCAGAAGAAATCCATCCATACTTCCCTACAAGCAGCCAGTAGTGGGCACCGCATTCCTAATAGGACGGGGGGGGGGAGGCCGGTGGCGGAGGTGTGCTGTATTGTGTGTTGCTAAAAGTCAGTGAAGGTTAAACCTGGACAGTTGTTTATTCTGTCCAGCCTGCTAAAGAGAGCACTGGGGGGGGAGTGGGCCAGAATGCTAACCGCACACAGTCTCTCCCCACAGACCTGATCCTGCACGAGAGGGCTGACCCCAACAAGAACGCAAAAACAAAACAAAAAAAAACAACAACTACTGACTGAAGACAGGGCGCAGCGGGGAGGAGAAGAGAGGGGGGGGTGGGGGTCTCCAGCGGATGCAGTGTTCTCTCATTTAACGCATCTCACTTTTTAATTAGCCAATTAGCCAGCCAGCCAAGCGCAGAGCCGGGGCCATGTTTTATTAATGCGGCATTGAACGCTCTGTTCAGGGGCTCTGTCTGAGGCCCGTCTAATTGGCACTGTGATATTTTTCTTTTGTTTAACAGTGAGCGGTTAGCCACCGCTCACCCTCCAGCGCCGGACCGTCAGGGGACACGCCCTGTCCGTGCAGGCCAATCGGCCGGCAGACTCACCGCATTCCTTCCTGAGTTTTCAGCGCACCTCTCTCTCCGTTTGCCGAGATATAGCGTTACCACGTTAATGCAAGTGACATTTTCACAACCGATTGCTAAAACGTCATCTGACCGGAAACATGCAATAATGGCTTTACTGACAATATTTCCAACTGGTCCAGCACATTTCTGTGTGGTGTTACATAACGGATCACCAACAGGACAGAACCGAATAAATAATAGTAAACAACCAGCGCCTTCATCACAAATGACGCAAATGCTGAATGCAGACTGAGCACTGGCAAAACGTTCCATTTCTTGTCAAACTGATTCAAATGAATTTGTAAAATCTTGGTTAAAAGATATCTTTTGAGTTGAAGAAAAAACAGCTTGATACGTTTGAAGTAATGAATCTCGCAGAGCGGCCGCCTGCGTGTATGAATGCAGCTGCAGACGCCTCTCACTGGGAGCGCGGGACGGCGCGCGGGATGGAGCGCGGTGCGGATGTTGTTTTCTCTGGAACGGCAGGCCTGGGCAGGCTGGCTGGCTCTGCTGGCGCAGGCCTGAGGAAATGTGCTGTGCAGGGGAGATAAAGCAGACCTGGCCTTTTTAACAAGCGCCCTGCCTCACGCTTCCCGGGCGGAGGGGAAAACTCTGTAAAAACCCGACCAGAAACCTCCTGCAACGACCCACCGAGCTCCTAAAGAGCTCTTAAATTCGCAACATGTTGCTTTCAATTTCCTGATATTCGAAGAGGTAGGGGCGGGCCAAAAACCGTTGAAATTGTTTAAATCTTTCCAGCATGTGGAATAGGAGTGACGTCCTGTAGCCTGCGATGGGGGGGGGACTGCTGTCTCGCTGCTCGCGTTTGCCCGGGGGGGTTAATAGACGGTACACACGCAGGAGAGCGGGTTTGTGTTTGTGTTGCCCTAGGAGCAGTGTGCCGTAGAGGCAAGGGCTGTTACCGTACTGACCTCCACCTCTCCGATCGGAGAGGGAGTCTCCGGGCTGCGGGGGAAGAACACCAGGATCAGAGTGATGACGAGTGCCAGGAAAAACACAGGGATTATGGAGAGCCTGGCAGAGGGACATTCCCACAAAAAAAAGGGGGGAGGGGGTGTGAGAGGGAGAGCTAAAATTAAAGTAAATCAAGACAGCCAACAGCATATTTCAACATATATATACACTCATTGAGCACTTTATTAGGTATTTATTATTAGATTTTATTATTAGATGTATTATTATGCTCTTCTGCATACCACATACCACTGTTGTAATGTGTGGTTATTTGCTTCACTGTCACCTTCATGTTAGCTTTGACCAGTCTGGCCATTCTTTGCTGATCTCCCTCATTAACAAGGTATTTTTGCCCACAGAACTGCTGCTCACTGGATGTTTTTAGTTTTTCACACCATTTTCTGCAAACTCTAGAGACTGTTGTGTGTGAAAATCCACATTTTCTGAGATATTCAAACTACCCTGTCTGGAAGCAGCAATCTTTCTACAGTCAAAGTCACTTCGATCACATTTATTCTTTCTTCCATTCTGACATTTGGTCTGAAAAACAGCTGAACCTCTTGACCATGTCTGCTTGCTTGTATGCATTCGCTTGCTGCCACATGATTGGCTAATTAAATATTTACATTCACAAGCTGATGTACAGATCTACCTAATAAAGTGCTCAGTGGGTGGATATTGTACCACCCTTATGCAAATTAACAACCTGTCTGCACAGATTTCTATCGCTGGTAAAGCAGCATAACTAGTACAAACCAAATCACCAAACACATGACATACACTGTAAGGAGCAAACAGTGCATTCTGACAATCAGTTATGAAGCCAACTGAAGAGACAAGCACTGTAGTGGGACTAAAGAAAAAAACATTTGTTCTCTGAGGTCCCAGAAGACACATATGGAACTTCTTTACGACGGTTAACTTACTTTGTTGCGCCTGAAGCTCTTGAGAGAATAATGCCAAACACTAGAGCCACGATCCAGATGAGAATGATGAGAAAGACTCCAGTACCAACGCCCAGTACAATCCCTGCCATTCTTTCTCAGAAAGGCAGAATATCGACTAGGTTGTTACTCCAGGGTTTTGAGGTGAAAGCACCCTGTAATTCAATGAATAGTATTATCAGATAACAACTGATACAGAAGATTGTTTCAGTCATACAGTATATCTTTGCCTTATTGAGCTTGCTCTCTCACTGGTGCCGATCCAAAAATTGTGCTGGGAGTATAGCTTTGTTTCTGCCTGTTCTAAAAGAAATACACCAGCTATGTACAGTGCTGTAAAAAAGCATTTTCCCCTTCCTGATTTCCTCTATTATTGCATATGTCACACTGAATGGTTTCAGATTTTTAGGGAAACTGTAATATTAGAGAAAGGGAAACTGAGCAAACAGAAAACATTATTTAATTTATTTCATTAAAGTTATATCACCCACATCACCCTTGTGACTTAGATCCAGCTGATTGACTGCAGCCAGCCCTGTTAAATCTCACTCAATATGAACCTCACTCATTTTAACCTTATGATCAGAGTGAAGTAATCTCCACAACGTTTCTACAAGCACACTATGCCATGATCAAAGGAAATTCCAGACGAGATTAAATATATGAGTTTGGTAAGGGTTACAAATCTGTTTCTAAGGCTCTGGGACCACAGTGAGAGCCATTATCTCAATAGGAGAACACTTGGAACAGTGGTGAATCTTCCCAGGAGTGAGTGGCAAGCCTGCCAAAATTTCTCCAAGTGTGCAAAAACAACTCATCCAGGAAGTCAGCAAAGATCCTAGAAGAACATCTGAAGAATGGCAGACCACTCTAGCCTCAGCTCAGGTCAGCATTCATGAAACCACTGCTAATCAAGAGAAACATCAATGCTCGTCTTTGTTGGTGGCAGTGTGATGGTGTGGGGATGATTTCACGCCTCAGTACATGGACAACTTGCCATTATTGAAGGAACCATGACTTCTGCTCTGTATCAGAAAATTCTTAAGGAGAATGTCTTACCTGTCTGTGAGCTGAAGTGTAATTGGATTATGCCGCAAGACAACGATCCAAAACACAAAAGCAAGAGCACATCTGAATATCTGAAAAG
This sequence comes from Conger conger, assembly GCF_963514075.1. Classification (NCBI taxonomy): domain Eukaryota; kingdom Metazoa; phylum Chordata; class Actinopteri; order Anguilliformes; family Congridae; genus Conger; species Conger conger. Next base: position 35,458,783 of record NC_083766.1, on the reverse strand, counting down.
AACCAAAATGATAGTTTTGGAGAGGCAGTTCTACAAATAGGAGTGGGTTAAAATTCCTCTCTCGTGATGTGAAAAAACGGATATGAAATTACAGGAAATGTTTGGTTGTAGTTATTGCAGCAGTTAATTGTGCATCCAGTTATTAAGTTGAAGGGGGCTTCTTCACATGGATGATACGGGTGTTTGATTATTTATTTTATTTTTTTCAATTTTCATGAAATGAATTAAATAATAATATAAAAATGTGTTTTGTGTTTACTCAGGTTCCATTTGTCAAATATTATTTTTAATAGAACTGAAACTATTGGGTGTGACAAACATTCAATAATAGGGGAAACCAGGAAGGGGGCAAATACTTTTTCATGGCACTGTACATAAATTGGGTCTAACATGTACTTAATTTTCTGGACTAACGTTAAATAATATTGGAAAAGAAAATTCATTACGCAATAAATTAAATTAAAAAAGATTCTTCAGGTGTCATTGAGCCAAAGGTTTAACAACCAACAGACTGTCAAAGACAGGTTTCTATATTTTGACTTTTTTTGTCACATTTCTGTATTCGCATTACGCAATGAATTGCCCTTTTCAGACAGACTGAGGATACATAATGCCCCGCCATGGAATAAAACAGCCATACGTGTCTATCGTTCGGCTCATCTGCAGACCAATAATAAATTACCTAATTGGCCTGCCCTCTGTTATAAAATACCTTTTCTACATTTTAAAGACACCGTTACTCAATTACATTTTTTATTATGCTATGGATTTGGTTACTTGCACATGTTATTCCTACAGAAACGCAAGAAATAAGCCCAAGACATTTCTACACAGTCCATTCACAGAATATATACAAAACAATTCACGATTCTAAATTCAACAAAGAAACCCATCACCTGACCCTTTCCTTGCTAAGTCGAATTTTGTCTTTAAGGAACCCTATTTAAAAATAGACTAGAGTCCTGGTGTAAAATCCAGCGATGACCAGCTTGAAATACCAGCTACCACTGTTTCGAAACGGTCAAACCATGTTGAGTATGGAGCTGGTCTAAATGGTGAACCAGCTACCAGATGTTTTTTCAGCAGGGAGGACTACTGACAGTGCTGACTCGCCATCTATGCTAGTAGCCTAGAAACAGGTAGAGTGTGTGTAAAGTAACATACAATTTTAGACCAGAAGATCTAGATTAAAAACGGCACTTTTGGTGCGTGATTTTGTTGTTAGCTATATAATGTTGGCTAAATAATGCGCATCACTTCTTGCCAAAAAGTGTTAGATAATGTATAGCATTAAATATAGCAGAAGCTTAACGACAATCGTCTCGCAAAATGTAGGCTAGTGCACGTTGGGTACTTTTGTAAGCTAGCCAGTTACAGTTCACCAAGTTATTAGCCACATGGTAAATCATCGTCTATAAGATTAGGGAGGGCAAAGTGGAGCTTTAGAATGTAGACCGCTGTGTGTGCACGTGAGCTCGCCAATAGGTTTCTCACAGAACACGTAATTTGTCCACTTTTTTACTTTACAGTAGAGGTGATCAAACTTACAATAACTAAGTGCTAGTGTGTTCTAAGCCTTTACTGGTCCCTGTACGATGTTAGCATGATGTAGCTAGCATACGCGAATAGCACAAAGCCATACAATTTGCTTTTTAACGGCACTTGGTCATTCGAACGATATAAATAAAAGCATTCGATTAAGTTCGACGGCACCGGAATTTTCTGTCGTACCGTCCATAAATGGCAAAAGTCCCACCATAGGATTTATTTAAATCTTTAAAAGTTATACATTTTCTGAATCGTCATTAATTCATCTTGTTTCTATCAGTGATTCGGCGTGATCGGACAGTTCTGTAGCTATGTAAATGACGTCAGAAGGATACAGCACTGTTATTTGCTACCTAAACTTTGACGCACGCTCGAGAGCGTTAACATGATTGAAGTCTGACATGTCTATTGTCAAAATCCATTGAAACTATGAAAAAGTAACCAGGGACTTTAGACTTATAAGGCCGGACATACCGAGTACCCAGCAAAAATATTAACCTGGCTCCAGTCACACTTTTGACAGTTCGAACTGCCACCAACTGCCATGTATGAGCGCGTGAAGTAAACCAGCAAAAGCTATTGTTGTGTCACCATTTTCGAGCTCCATATACGTAAAGAATGGAATGGCAGTGAAATCTGCCTGTTTTTCGGTGCCGTCGGGGTCCAGCATTTAACATTGATGGAATGCTGGTAAAATGAGAGCTTAAAAGCCACAAAAACAGTCATTTTGTCACATTAAAATTCAACCTAAGCAGAATTATTGTCCACCACACGTTAATTTAAGGTTAAACTGAGATAATAATCATAATATTCATGTTGATTTCCGGAAATACATTTTTTGGTTGTCCTCCCTAATAAGATGTAAGGTTCACTAGTTAGCTAAAATATCTAATTTACCAGCTATGCACACAACACAGAAAATGCGTAGCCTACGTAGCTAGCTAACTATGTTAATGCATTTTTCTATCGTTAGCTAGCTAAAGAAAAACTAATTCGGTGATAGCCTAGCTAGCTATATAGATAGCCATTTGTTACAATGTACACCGTTAGCTAGCTAGCTACGGTTAGTGCTTAGCTATTGGCACGAAAGACACTTTGCTGTAGCCTAAATACTGATATTTCAGCTCACCGACTGTACATTGTATCCCATTGCCCATTCTTTCGCTGTCTAACAAGGTAATCTCAGCAATTTTGTATTTATTTTTTTACCTCTACTCCCGTGGTCTGGTCTGTGGCGTCCTTAGTTACCAGTGCTTACAAAACCACGGCACTGTAGTTATGTGTAACAAACATACTCCACTGCCACAGGTTAAACGTTCGGAGCAAATAGCCATTAACAGTAATCGTTGCTAAATTACAAGGGCTGCTGGGAACTGTAGTGCAGAGCTCCCTTTCCCCAAAAATGACACAGATCCCCACATATAGCTGTTCGCTGTGCATTCCGGTAAAATACTGTTGGATATAATGGTCATGGGTCTGTCCTACTGAAACTCGCTTTCTCGACAAATTATATGCAATTCAAGTCATGATGGTTCGTGTTAGATAACGTTGCGCTTTAAACAATATTGTTACGGCGAGCTAATATACTAGCTAATATAGCCTACAGTAGGATACAAAGAGATTAGAAATGCACACGGCGAGGCAAATCAGCGAGATTTCATTTTTGTTTCGCCAGCTGCTGTATTGTTGCAACTTGTATCAAGAGTATATACAATAAAGTCGAGAGTATACCTACAATAAATCTCTGAAATTCCTCGGACGTAGCTATTTGTTTTCGGGGTCTCTAATGTCTGGCCATTGGTTCCATGTTTTAGCCTATTCGTCGCTTTTATGGTAGCCAGATTTTATGTTTTATTAGCATTAGCATATGTGCGTGCTTTTAATGCGCATGTGTCTGTACATTTATTTGCAACAACGATTTCCCAAGTATATGGGCTTGTTTGAAGTCTATTCTGATATTCTGGCTACACAGAAAGCTGAATTCGAGTCAGTTACAAATTATGTCGACAGGGGGCCAGCCGGCACCGTGGATAGATCGCTGGAGAAGCTCAAGGCTCGGGGTGTGTGGTTATTCTGGGGGGGACCGCGGGAGGTGGTGGTGGGGTAGGGGGGTGAGGAGGTAGAGGGGGGTGGTGGGAGGTGTCTTGGATGGCAGACGTCACTCGTTGTGCAGGGGAGTATAGGCTGTGTTGTCAGCCCAGTGTCAGTCTGATGAAGATTGGCATTCAGGTAGGCTGTCATTCATTTTCAATGTCAGTGCAGAGACTAGCCTTACACTACGGCATCTTTTTTTCTTCGCTCTCATTACAAAAGGCAGGACATTATTCATACAGACAGGGCTAGGGTAGAGAGAGAGAGAGAGAGAGTGAGAGAGAGCGAGCGCGAGAGAGAGCGAGTGAGAGAGAGAGAGAGGGAGGAGGGAAAGAGATGGTAGAGAGAGTGTGCGATAGAGGGAGGGAGGAGAGGAAAGAGGGATCACATTTTGAAGTGATAGCTACATTTTGTAGCCTACCGAAGTGGGAAAGGGAATCGGCGGATTTTTCCGATGCGGTATTTGGATTAAGGAAATGTAGCCTAATGGTAATTTTTGGCATCAGTAAATGTGCAGACTCGGCAAAGTCTTAACACTGTTTATACTCAATCAGAAAGACTTGGGAAGAAAGCAATATACCTATGTTTTGTTTTATTAGCTAACGTTGTGGGCTGTTCTTCAAATTAATCATTTGACTGCACTGTGCCAGGGATGTGCAAAGGCGTTTATTTATTTATTTATTTATTTATTTATTTATTTATTTATCTATTTATTTATCCAAAGGCCTAATTTTTAGTGCTGATTATAGCCGATTTAAGATAATCGCACATTTATACATCTAGAATTAAAAACACGTAGGCCTACTTTCTTTTAGGTCTACTTCGTTGTAGTATTATGTAGGCTAGTTTATTTAAGCTGTTGCCATCATAAAACCGACTTGTAGCAAAACGGAGCGGACAGTGAGGTTTTCATATATTTTCCTAACTATTGTATAGGCTAATATAGTAGGCTAGTGACGTATGCAGCTGGGCTAATATTGCTAAATGTAGTAATCGAGAAATTTTGTGTGGTCACACCCTTTGATTTTTAAATCAGACAATAATATAGGCTACATATTATATCTTATATTGTTTAAGTTTACAAAACTAGGAAGTTTTTTTTTTTCTTAAAAAAAAAAAAAGTAAGTTTAAAACTCTATGCGATGCCCCCCCAACAAAATGTAAAGAATAGCGGATAGTTTTCCACTGGCACTTTGACTGTGGTGGTGAATCTTTATACAAAGTCGCCAAGGCTACGGTTAGGAAAAAAAACTTGATTAAAATTCTTGACCGCGCATCCAAAACTATTTCGGAAATTATTGTTAGAGATAGCGTTCCTTCTGTGATTTTACTGTAGTTTGAAATTACAACAAAGCAAGTTGAATACTCCTTTACATAGGCTATGTATGAGTCGAGAACCAGGCTTGTCAGTAAGTGGCAGTAAAAATTTGCGTCTATCTTTAGCCCACCTGCAGAAGGCTATTGTAAGTAAGCACATTTGCACAAGTGTTGAATGGGACATTTATGTCAAAGTTGTGTGTAGTCTGCGGTTGATGACTTTGGAGCCTATCATTGAAGCCGAAAATAACCTGTCAAGTTCAACTGTTTCGTAAACTTTTTACTTTGTCTCAATACGTAGCCTGAACCACACACACTCGCGCTCTCTCTCTCTCTCTCTCTCTCTCTCTCTCTCTCTCTCTCTCTCTCTCTCTCACACACACACACACACACACGTTTGTACACTCTAGTTGACAGATCCAATCTAAACATTTAGAAACACTGGTTACTAACCTGTTTTGACAGAATATTATTCTTCTTAATTACCGTATCTGGTTATGGTGGTGAAATGAGACTTTTGCTCGACTGGAGCGCTAAAGCTGTCAGTGGCCTTAACGTTCCAGTGTTTGCTTTCCACGGCTGAGAAATATCCTGTAGGCTCTCTCCAGCGCACACATTGCCACTCTTTGTGCGAAACCATTTGCTTGCCCAATTCTATTTCGGTTTACGTTCCAAAAATAGAAAACATGACTTACCTGACGGTTAGAGATCTGGAAACATTTACGAGAAACATTATTTTAATAGACAAGGACACCTTTGAAATGTATCTTAAATCCTCTTATAATGAAATATTTGGTGGACATTTATCTTTAATGACTTTGCAGTAAAAAGTGCCTACATTGCTTACACGGGCACGCACGCGAGCGTGCGCGCGCACACACACATACAGACATCTGCATCGATACTGATCAAGGGGGTATTTGAAAAAATATGACACAAAATGTTCTCTGCTGATGAATTTGGAAATTGATTATACTGTCAGTCACGCGGATCATTATCTCTTTGTTTTAAATATTAAAATTACATATTCTTTTCTGCTATAAGCTATATGTAAATATGGAAGATACCAATGTATTTACAATGTATTGTAGGACAGCATGCATTTGGATGTGTTCATTTAGGTCATTACTGTCCATGGACTGAGTAGGAGAACCATTTGCTTTCATTTCAGTCTTTCAATGACCTAATGTACATGTCAAGAAAACATCTGGATGTTTTGCATTTCAGTGATTATAATTTATACAGCTCACATAATATACCTATTTCTCAGAACAATTTGTAGTGATATGCCATCTTCGCGGGGAGAGCAGTGCTTTCTTTCACCATAAATATCTCTGCTTTGCAGTCATTGCCTTGTATTTGAACCTTCAACTCAGGAAATAAGAGAAGTTCACCAATGAGATAAGCAATAGGCTACATGCGTTTGTTACTCTGCTAGACAGTTTGCTAAGTTGTCAGGTTCTGAAACATGAGCTCTGTGTGTCCAGGTTCCTCAATGTAATCCTCAGGTGCATTACATTGGCAGAAATGCCATATCCTGATATTGTATCAGAGCAAATGAAAGCCACTTTATGAAAACAACATTTGATAAGAACTGTCATACGTCTCTCTCTCACATTATTCTCTCTGATTTTATTCTTATGGTCATACTTCATATTTTACCATCATTTAAAATATACTTGTAGTCAGTTGGAAAATGTTTAGAAAGAGAAATGCTGTACTGTAGCTATTGTATTTACTGTATCGTAGTCACTAGAATAGTACAACTATTGACGTGAGGTACAGATATTTTGGCTTTAAGTACAAATATGCAACTATAAGTTTTCCTACCCAAAAAGGATTATCTAAATTAATGAAAAATGCATACGGTAGCTCCCATATGAAACTTTAATTATACCATTTAATATAACCAGTGGTTAAATTTGCATATGGCACATAGCAATGCATGAAAAATGAAAGTTCAAGTGGATATTGCTTCACACAGTCTTTGGTTATGTTTGTAAAGAGCGTACCTCCTTTGAAATAAAAAGGGTATCAGGCATTATCAATATAATTTATATCTAAGAGGGAACATATTATATTTGTTCTTTGAGGTGCTAAAATATGCCCTGATTATACAATTTTATGTGTGAGATGACTAATGAAATATCAATTGTAATACCAAAAAGAAAAGGGAAACGATTGATCATTTTAGGCATATTACATTAAGTATTTTACATAGAGAACAAAAATGACAACTGCTAGACAAATATACAGTATATGGCAATGCACATACTCGGGAATACACATAGGTATGTTAATGTTGTGATGATGAGCTGCAGTGAGCCTATGGTTGTTGTGTGGCAGATAGGGATAATGCCAATTTAAATGCAAGCCCTGCTGTGATCTTAATTGGTGATTTGTGTCATGGGACAACCAGCCCAGGGGCAGAAACACAAATACGGCACAGGCCTTGTCTGCATTTTCTTATTCCCCACTTTCTGGGCAAATTACTTTATGAGGTGCAATTTTGTGCTTCCTGCAGCTTTCCCTCTTCATGTCTAATCGCTAAGAAGACAACTCTGTCCTTCTCGGAATGACGAAATTGATCAGCGCTTGGCAAGCTGGCGTCCTATGTCTATTTCAGCGTTTTCGGTCTCAAAAACGACGAGTGCCTGAAACAATACATCCGCTTTGTAACTAAAATCAAAACATTGCAAACCCTAATGCGGAAATGAATATACCATTCAGTTGTCAGATAGTAGTACTCTTAATCGACTTTGCTCACGGTTTGGCAATCCAAGATAGCCCTTGATCGTTACCATTCCTTTTTCCTTTGCTGCAGGGATGGATCAAGTGGGAATTATTCATAAGGCCCGAATCAGCAGGGTCCTCCCCGAGTGTTTCAAGGTCTCGTTACAGAAACAACACGCGGGCGACGGAGGCGTCTTGGCCCGGCCGTGCCGCAGCACTTGTTTTCTGCAGAGCCAGGCGCAGGCCCTGCTTACTAAGCCACGCTGATCCCGATGCCTCTCCGAGGGGCAGCGACTTGCTATTGGTCTTGGACTTCCCCGCGTTGAAATGGCCTCACATGGCAAACTCACTTTCGCCTATTCAGCAGCCTTGGCACAGCTTTCGCTTCGCCACCAGGGAGCTATGAGGTAGAAATGAATTGCCTGATTTATACTTTGGCTGAGCGCTGGATGTGTTTAACGATCAGCCGCTTCGCGGTTCACGAAAGCAGCGAGTAGAGTAAAAAAAAGACCATAAAAATACTGCAGGTAGGCTACGCAGTGGTTTTGAGGTGGAGGAAACGCATTTTGGAATCCAAAAATAAACGCAGGCGGCGCTTGAGCCTAACATCTCCGAAAAAATATCTTGTTATTATGCTACATAATAAGCATGAATATGTATGTATATAATGCATTCATATTTCCAACCGAAGTGTACACCTATAGTATTCGAATGAAGTCAACAGAATCTGACCTGCACGTACATTTCTACATTTCGATTTGGATTTCTGCACCAATTAACTATAGTATAAATAAACAAGTAAATAAATAAATGTTGCATATGATTGTACAGTGGCAAAACAAACAAACAAAAAAACTATAGCCATTCCACAGGGTAGTGAAAAGGTATTGTTTTTTAATAACACGCCTTTACTTTCTTGTATTTAGCCCAACTGAAATAAGGCCTTTACGCAGAAAAACATTATAAAAATGTCTGGCATTGATCTGTGTTACTCGACCAAATTGACTGATTATTTGCTTGGGCAGATATTTTCATGTTATTTTCGGTTGTGTGACTCCCCACGTGGTAGAGCTAGGAATTTGACCGTAAGAAATTAAATTTTGTTCAGATAAGACAGATAATAGTTTTTTTTATATATAAGTCGGCAATTAAACCGTTTTTATGCTCAATTAATGTTTCTGATGTGTAGAGTGCACCTGCTCTTAAAACGGCAACAGATGTTCTGTGTCTGTTGTATGATAAAGAATATAGGATATCTGCACCCATATGGAAATGTTTAATGGTATTAATGGAGACAATGTGGACATGATTACAGTTGATGCACTGGAGGCTTGTGCTGCAGATGGGCATTAAAAGTGGTCATTTTCAGAGACATTTATGGCCAGCAAATGGAAAAGGTTAATGTGCTCAAGCCATTTTCCAGAGTAAAAGATGGTGGTTAGCAGGACATCGAGATGAGATCAGACACAGACACAAAGGAGATTTTCAGAAAGCAGTTATCACAGTTCAATGGTTCTGGCAAAGTCTGTTTAAGTGTGATGCAATAGACAATATGTCTTAATATACATAATGATGGCGGTTTATAGCTCTAAGAACATACTTATCCATATGCATTTTTTTCATATGAAAACTTTGCATCTTCCTGTTTGACTATGTACTTTTGTGTTGCAATATACCTCACCATGGATTTCCTTGTATAAAGAACAGTTTTACATGCATGTATGAAACAACATTGCCTTTACAAAAACATTCAAATGATCATTATTATTAGTGGTTATTGTAGTAGTACTACTAGTAGTAATATGAATAAATCTAAAATTAACATTGTCTGGGGAAATAATTACTTGTGCATAGGGATCAAAAGCAAAATCAAATTAGCAACATTTGATTATTAATGCTGCATCTAAAGACTTAGAATAAGGCGGCAAAACCTTCCTGCGTCTTTGTTCTTATCTCTTGTGGAATGCTGATAATCCCCATAAATTAATACAGCTTCACGGAGAGAAATCAGAAGCCTACCTCTAAATCCTGAATTTATTATAGTCTGGATCCTTGGTAATATCAGAACAGGGTGAGGTGAAAAAATATTTGGTTTTTAACTCAACGGGAGATCAAAGCAGGGAAGAAAATTTTCCACCCAGCGCTGTCTGCATATTTGTGCACCCTCTGAAAAGAAATAAATACCTAAATAGTCATCAAAACCCTTCAATCTCCAACCCACTCACAAGAGTCCTTGAGACTGGATTAAAACTGAGGGCTGTTGATGGTTGTGTTGCTGTTGACTTGTTCTGGGATGTGACAAGTAGTTAACGTTCTGGCTGCCCATTTCAAACTGGCGTCTTTTCGTAACAAATCTCCATCTAGTGTGTTTTGTCTGTAGCCTCACATAATGTCCGTGGTGTTCTTAGTTAACTCTTAACAGTGTTGAATCGACTCTGCCAGAGCTTATATGAGTCCAAAAGTGACAAGACATACTCTGTTGCACTCTGTCATTGAATTTACTTATATATGAAAATGTTGTTGTTTCAGTAACATAACATTGAAGCATGAGCTTAGTTTTTTTCCTCTCATACTGGCTGATTTCTTAAATTACATTATTTACAAGTCTTTATTTTACATTAGTTTGGGTGACCACAGACTCCATGATATGGTGGCCAAAGACGTTTCTTCATATTTTGTGTTAAAATGGAAAGTTAGAGGAAGAGTAAATTGCAGTTTAGAGGAGACTGAATAGAGGGCTGTCACACAATGTCACTCGCAGAGGAATTCAAAATACTGTTAATCTCCTCCTGTGGAATTCACTGGTTTCATCCATTTCCTTTTTGTCTGCACTTGATCAAAACACGATTTAGCATAGCCACTGTTGACTTTATTTATCGACGGACTTAAGATAAAGGTATCAAAATGACTTTTAAAAGAAACTGGAGCACACTGAGTGTTATTGTAAGAAAATGACATTGAAAAGAAAGTGTTAGGTCTTTGGTGTGAGTGACATCATTGGCAGAACCTGCTTTTTTCTTCGCTCTACTTCCTGTCCTTTTCCCAGTGTATTGTGTTACTGGACATCACTGATATAGAACATAATATTTTTACTCCAGGTCCTCTTGGGCTTTGTGGCATACATTGTGTTATATTTGGGTATCCTGTCTCACAATGCCATTTCTTCCCCTTCACCACTGTGCAAAAGCCTGTCCCAAGACCTTACTGAGCACAGAGTCCTTCAATGGCATTTTTGCAATGGTATCAGTGCATGAACAGACTAAATGGTAGTAATTTACTGCACTTTGGGAATGGTTTAGTTGGAGTGAAGCACAGACATGTTACTTACTAGCCACAAATGACTCCTTTATGTCTTATCATTTCCAGATTGTGAGTACATTATATTTCGGTTTGAACATAAACGGGGAGTGCTTTTTATTGTCTAAGCATTTCTTCTTCCCCTTATGTCCTTAGATATTTGTCTTTTTCGTATGTGGCCGGGGGCAGAAAGCTACTAATTCAGTGCACTCAGGTACTCACTCACTCAGGGACACTGTATCATGGCTGTTGTAACCCATGAGACACTGCTCACAAGCACCTGTTAAACATGTACAGGGTCATGCAGTGGTTAGGAACATTCAGAACTGGGAAAACGACTCGGTAAGTGAATGCGGCTGATGATACATTATTGTGTTTTTTGCGTAAACACCATGTCTTACCTACCCAGCACACAGTACAACTGATATTACAAAACTGACCAGATGTAGAGCTAACCAATGTTACCTCCAGTGCTTACTTTGTAAATGATGAGGTTCTGAACTTCAATGCTGTAAATAAGAAATAAAAAACAGATTAGTACATATTCGTGAGTGTAGTGTCAGTGTTTTTATTCTCGGTTTTGTCACAATCAACAATGTACAAAAATGAACAAAAAACTGATAATTGAACTTATTTCAAGCCAAAAATGTCCATCGCTTTTTTACTTTAAATGCCTAAAAAGCAGCTAGTGAGTACATGTCATATTTTATTTCTGAACCTAGGATCGTTTTCTTTGAAAAAGATCTTTATTTTATGCGACTCTCAAAAAAATCTAAATAAGGGGAAAGGTTTCAAAAACAAAAATGAGAGTTTGGTTTCAAAACCACACATACATTTTGCTATATTTTGGCTGTTTGGTCACCAGAAGATCACTGAGAACACTCCCCACTGGAGTGAAATTATTAGGAAAGGTACTTCAAGTCATATTTCATTTCATTTTATTAATGAATATGATGTTACAGGAAGTGAAAGTAAAAGTGCTCTTTCTGCAGATTAGCATTTCTACTTCCATGTACTGGACACAATTGCAAGACGACATATATTAGTCTTAAAATTCAATTGGAATTAGCTTGCTACATAATTCACCTTATGCACAAGCCGGTGCTTTTCTCTTATCTGATTTAAACCAATGCGCCGTGGGCCTCAGCGTATTTCTGCTTGTTAAAAACAGGCCGCCATATACAAGGCATCAAGGAATAACAAGCATCAGGTATAGACCGTAAATCTTGTGGGTTTCCCTGTCTGTCACATGTCATTTATAGCCTGCTGTCAGCTCGGAAATGTATGAATATATGTCATGTCTTGCAAATGCCATTAAACCCAACACAGACTTTGCAAGGATATGATTTTGCTTGCTTAATATTAGGAATCCCTACATAATTTTGTTCTCATCTGTATTTATGACCTGCCAGTGTGAAGCCTTTCTTCTAATTAAGTTCAAACCTTGGAGTGGTCTCCAGTGAGGTAACCTTGAATGAGGTATTTAGTTATATAACATCACACGTGTTGACTCTTTAGACTTTAGAGGCCAGTAGTAATAAATACAAAATCATGACAACATAGTATATGTTGCCATACAGCATATGGCAACATAATACCTATAGAATACAGAAGAGGACCTTTATTCCAGCATGGTTGGGATCAGGGGAAAAATCAGCGTACAGTACAGTACCACACTGTTGCTTGACTTGACCTGCTCAGTGACTCCACTTCACATAAAAAACACAGATTTTTCCCCCCTGGTCCCCTTTCACACCAGAGACTGCTGCTTGAATGCCGGCTAATGGCCAGGGTGCTGCCATTCTCATTACATTATTGTTATGCTAACATAAACCTCCAACAAAAGTAGATTAGAAAAATCTGACTTCTTGCGATAGGTAGCTAGCTTGCTCCAGTGGAAAGAAAGGGACTGATTAATTCTCTAACCTAATTTCCCACGTCAAGGTGCGAATGAAATTCCGTTTTGGTACATCTTGTTGACCCAATATTCAAGCAATCTGCAGCAATGTAGCTTTTAATAGGTTGTTGACATGCTGCTAATGTGATATGACAGATTTCATACTGCATATTATTATTATTATAAGCTTTCTACAACAGTGAGTGTTAAAGGACATTTATGGTGCTTTGCTGTGTGATATTTTAGGCGTAGGTGGTTCTATGAAGTGGTGGTTGGAGCTACTTATAGCCTGTCAGTTAAAATCAGTACATTTCAGTGGTGTGTCAAGTCAATAATAGTTGATTATATGCGCTGATCTGGACAGCTTTCTGATACCAGGTTTGAGGAAATTAATCATCATTTTTCAGAATTGCATCTACGTAAGGCATCATTCCCTGTGTTACTCTTGCTAGCTGTTATTCTAAATTGTGGTCTGTTGCATGGATGAATTTTGGCAAATTGAGCTTTGAACGTTTCACAAATTTGATTTGGTCTTTTTTATTTAATTATTGTGTTTTGCACACAAAATTGTATTTTAATGTCAACCCGAACCACAGGTACCTATTACGGTATGGCAAAAAGCCCAAAATGTAGGTCTCTGAAGCTACGGAAAATACGGAAAAACTGCACCATGAGAATGAATTGAATTGATCCCTTAGTCGACACATTTCCTATAGAAATAGACCCATTCTGGCCCACAGTGCGATTATTGCCCCTGGTCTTGAGACTTCCTGTGAATAATCCTCTGTGTGTTTGACACACACATGCAGGGACACACACGTAGAAATGCACACATGCGCTGTGTGAGGCCAATTCTCACACGGCCTGTAATCAAGGGCCTGTTGGGTAAACCGCGTGTCAGCACTGATTTCGCTGGCAGTTGCTTCTTCCTGCTCCGTGGCACGTTCAGGTTATTTCCTGTCAGAGCCTGGCAGCTCCACAACATTCCCCTTTTTCTGTTCCCTCTCTTTTCCGTCTGTTGTTTTTTGTATTAGCACTCACACTTTGTATTGTGCCCTCACCAGAGAAAACAGAAACAACGAGCCGCACGCGGTCAGGATCGCGGAACGCAGCTCCGCACAGCTCGCATCACCTGACGAAAGCCAATGCGGCAGATTGGCCGTCCTTTCTGCTTTCATGGCTGTGATAGTACGGAATGTTTCTTTTTGTCATTGTCAATATTCTGGGGTTCAGTAAATCTGCCGATTTGAAACAATGCCCGACTGAATTTGAGTTTGAGTGTTGTCATGTTCTGTGATTCACAAGTGATTCTTGCACACATAAATTAGGGGTTTATCCGAACCTGGATACTCTATTCGGAAATGCATTATACATCCTAATGGATATTTTGTCTTGCCAAAGTTCACCAGTGATGTTCAGGTTTTCTATTTTTTCAGTAATTGATACTGTAAGTCATGTTACTAATTTAGTAACACTTTTATCGACATTGTCATCATTAATACGATCATAATTAATATCATTTCCATCATAGTCATCACACCTTCATCATCAACACCTTCCATTAATATCATTACCATTATAGTCATCACACCTTCATCATCAGCACCTTCAGTGTCATTAATGCATCACCATCATCATCTTCATTTCTGAATTGTACAAGCTTCTTTTTTAATTTAAGCCTTCAACCATGTGTGTGCCGAAAAATCGTTTTTGAGATATTGACACTTTTATAGGACTAGTACGAAATAGGCGGAAATTGCCCTCTAGGGGGGCAAAGTGGAAAAGGTTAAAGACACAGTCACGAAAACAACCTGTTCTTGGTAAAGCTCATGAGAGGCGCTGGAGAATGGAATGTAAAACTTAAAACTACACAAATGTCTTCTTATGAATATCAGGACCGAACATAAAACACTGGAAAGGAGCACAATATTGGACCTTTAAAAAAAGAAAATACCTGTTATGATGATGATGATGATATGTCACAGCTTGGTACATTGAATGCATGATAACTGCAATGTTAGGCTATAAAATGGACATTTCATTCTCATTTACTATAATAATAATAGGGATGAAGATACCTTTGTTGGTTGAACAGATACAGATGGTATTGTCTCTATGCACCCATAATATAAATAAATATACTCTCAGTGAGCAATTTATTAGGTATTTTCAAAGACTTTTTATTTATTTGTCTTCTGCTGCTGTTGCCTATCCACATAGTGGTTTGATGCATTTTGTGTTCAGAGATGCTCGTCTCCATTCCACTGTTGTAATGTGTGGTTATTGTCACCTTCCTATCGGCTTTGACCATTCTCTGTTGACCTCTCATCAAAGCGTTTCCATCCGCAGAACTGCTGCTCACTGAATGTTTCTTTGTTCTTCTCACCATTCCGAGTAAACATCTAGAGGCTGTTGTGTGTGAAAATCCCAGGAGATCAGCTGTTACAGAAATACTCAAACTACCCCATCTGGCACCAACAATCATGCCACGGTTGAAATCACTGGAATCACATTTTTCCCCCATTCTGATGGTTGATGTGAATATTAACTGAAGTTTCTGACCCATATCTGCATGATTTTATGCATTGCATTGCTGCCACACGATTGGCCTATTAGATAACATGAATGAGTAGGTGTACCTAATAAATTGCTCAGTGAGTGTACATGATCTGAAAGGGCAATTCACATTTCATGTCATGTCATGTTTTATTTTTTATGTCATTAAATATTTATCTAACTTTTGCATGTATTATACTCTTATTAACCTGGTTAGTCCGACAATGATTTCAAGGGCCATACTTTATGTACCAATAATAATCAGGTAAATATTGATTAATGTTACATTTTTATTTTAAACATTCTAAATATATTTTCATGATGCAAAATGAAGGTATCACAAAGTATATTCAGGCTTCCAGGTTATAAGTAGAGATCACTGATCGTCACCTCTGACATATTTTAACAAAATTCACTTTTTAAAATGAAATTAGAGACATTTCATTAGATTCAATGTAGGAAAAGATTATTAGTTCCCTTCAATGAAACAGCCTTTACACCTCTCAGTTTCTCATTTTTACATGTTTGAATTGACTGCTGGAAGACTTATAATTGTGAAACAAATTTGACTGAAAAAAAAAACAGCTTCCACCTATCAGCTTTGTCTTGCTTTTCAATCGTCATGACAACCAAATAAGAGAAGCTCCCTGAGGCAGTTGAAGCACATCTCAGTGGAGAATATGGAGAGGAAGAGACACACCCTACATTCCCTGTGGCACACAGAATAGGCAATAAGGTAAAACTAAATGACCCCCTCCATTTTTTCTGACCGTGAACCTGACTTGATCGGACTGGATGTTGGGTTTAAATCTCTGGATGAGGAAACTCCGGATGCAGTTGGCTTTGCAGTGCGCCCTGGACACTCATAAAAGTCATGCTGTAGCTGTCTTTCCACCGTTCTCCATCTTGTGCCTGTATTTTACTGACACAAACCCCCGTTTCTGTGTTCTGTCATCCAAATATTAGTCTGAACATTTGCCTTTTTATACGTAAATCTGCAGATTTACCATGAAGACGATCACCTCAGTTAACAGCGGATTTTGTGACTGCTTTTCTCAAGTTTCTCCTCATCTCCTGCCTGGTAGCTCAGTTCAGTTTCAGAAGAAGCTATAATTGTCTCAGAGTGTGAAGAGTAATTAGAACGGTACCGTTTGGGCCCCTACAGTGAGGTTTATCATTCCAAAAATTAGCACCATCTTACTCCCCTCCATCATACTTCTGAAAACAGCGACTTGGATTGTTGCGGAGAATCGGAGCAGCTTATGTTTGTGTAGTGTTCATCTTCAAGTGTGTCGTGGCGCATACCGTCAATACTAGCACAAAATAGCCATGGGACACTCGTACTGGTTGAAAATATAAACCTGTCTCTGCTCTTCCTGGCACAATTCAGGTCACATTTACCGCTGTACGCAGCCACGTTTTGTGTGTGCTAATGTTTCGAGATCCTCGGCGTTCATGCCAGTGAGCTTGTTTTCTTGGCCCCTTGCTCGGAGTGCTAATGCGGATCGGTAGCGTGCCTTCACCGTGGTAACGGGCCCCCCAGGTGGTGGTCGGCTCCCCTGGCGTTATCCGTCCATTGCCAACTTGGGGCCGTGAGCCGGGCTGAACCCAGGTCAGTCGCAGCAGAGCAGAAGGGGTGGGGGGTGGGGAATCAGTTTCGCGTGTTTCACAGCATGGGGAAGGGGAAGGGGAATGGAGATGGTGGGTGGGGGGTGGGTGGGGGGGTATAGACAGGCGCCGTCAGCGATACTCCACTTCAGAGAATGGGGCCACATGATCACTTTGGACGGCACACTCCGCAGACAGGCGTGACTTAAATTCACATCTCTGCTTGCCACGTGGCAACAGTCCAGTGAATACCCTTTCTTTTATATGCTCAATAAAATTCTGCATGTGAAATATGATTACTGAAATAAAGCTGGGTGTAGGAAAATCCCAAAATTATTGTGAATTTGAGAGCTATGTCCTCTTTAATGATGTATGGATGTATGGCTCATGGATATTCATGGAATAGATATGGAATTCAATCATCTCAATCAATAGGAGCAAATGTAATCATGTAATAATCTACAAATGTAAAAGTAGTCGGTGTAAAATATAAAAAAAGAAAAGAAAATGCCATTGTAATTCCTAATATTCTGTCAATGAGGACAAAACCCCACAGCCATCACAGTAAATTGATAACTCCTATTCAGATTTTTGACCAAAGCATCACTTTCAAGGGCAGGAAGTTATGGGTGTTCTTCTATAACACAGACATGGGCGGTGTTGTCTTACAATCCGCCCTGCTTTGCGGAAAACGGTTTTTAGTTCTACGGGGTTTGACATTCTGGCAGAGCGAGAGATTTTTGGAAGGTGCACTTGTGTTCTTTGGCGACTCAAATTCAGCGTCAGTCAAACCCCCGGGGGTAGCTTGGCTGGACAAACGGCCGTTTCCTGTGTCTCGTACCTGCGTGGTGATGGACACCTCCACTGCAGCCCTGGATAGGAAGCTTTCACCACCGTCAACAGCCACTCCAGCCAGGGGTTGAGTTAACGTGGCCTCTCCGTGTCAGAACCCCCGGCCCGGCTCTGTCGTAACCTGTCCAAAATCAAAGTTTGTGGGATGAAACTGATGTTTGAGCGCAGCAGTGAGCTGCAGTACGTTTGTCTCAGTCAGTGGAGTTGAAGAGAGCAGGCATGTTGTTTGCTAGTCTCTTCCTTCATTAAATGCAGGATCTGCATATAAAGTCGCAACGGCCTGGATTCAATCAGTACTTGGCTTTAACTTTGACTCACCATTAAGTTGTTTATCTTTCCAGCGCAAACACAATTTAAACATCGCGACTGAATTGAAACCAAAGGGACAAATGTTTGGTTGAGTCCGGGCCAATGTTCCTGCTGTGGGAATGCCGATAGACACGAAACAGATTCGTCAAATTGTGATGTAAGCTAAGATGGCCGCTTTCACAGAACAAAATCTATTAGAATGCATAAACTTGGAGTGACTCTCACATACCGTCCCCTAGGCTAAAAATTAAAACACGCAGCGCTCAGCATGGCGTGGGGGGCAGAGGAATGCCGGCGCCCTGCCATCTCCGTGATAGAATGCCACGAGCTCCGAGGGTATCTGCAGTGGCCTTTCGGGGCGGAGGGGGGGGTGCGACCGGGGGCGGGAGGCCTTGTAAATGCCACCTCTGCCGGACGGCAGAGACTGTCAGGTCGCGGCGGACACGGAGGTGAGCGGGGAGGGGATGCGGTCGCGGTCGTAGCGGTCATCCCCTTCGCACCTGCAGCGGTCAGCGGCCCCGGTCTGGCTCGTCTCCCTGGTTCCCGCCGCTCTCCTGGGACGCCCCTGCAGCGGGGTATTTATAAACTCCCGCGGACACGGAATACGGCCGCGGCGGCTCTCTGCCCGTCACGCTCTCTGGGAGACGCCACGTCCCTGAAAAACACGCGACTGGGGTTAACCCCTTCCCGCCCCGGGCGACGTCCTGATCGGGAGAAACCGAGGCAAAGGTCATTCTCCGTCAGGCCTCGCTGCAGGGAGGGGGTGTGGGTACGGTAGGGGGGGGTGTGGGTACGGTGGGGGGGGGGGGGGGGGGTGTATTCCTTGCAGCCGTGCCAGGAAAGCAACCTCCCATTGGTTCAGGTTCACCATGTTTTCCTGTGCTAGACATGGGGAAAAATAAACAGTACCTTGGATGTTTGTACATCCATAAAGAAAGGGAAAAAGGCTGAAGCCCAGGCCAGAACGTACCGTAGCTCCAGCGGTGGGGGGAAGCCCGGTGCGGTGAATGCTGCCGCAGGCTCCAGTTCAGCTGAAGGCCGATGAAATTGCATTCGCGCCGAGGAACTCAATGAAAGCTCACAGTCCCCCGGCTCTCCCTCGTATCCCATTCCGAAAGTCCCAGGACAGGAAGCTCACGGGGCAGAGATGTCTGGGTGTGAGTCCGGGTCCAGGTTTGGGGTGTGTGTGTTCTGGCACTTAGCCAGCCCACCCCCACCCCCACATCCACCCCCCCACTCCCTCTTCATAAGTGAAAGAGCATATGACTCACTCTGAAAGTAGCTGCAAATAATTATTCAGGGCTAGAACATGGACACAAAACGAAGCAGAACATCACACACATCTGTGGTAATCGCCTGTCTCCTAAGTCCTGTACAGCTGTTGCTTATTTTGTTGGTTGCTCGTTGGTTATTGATTGAAGAAGAAAAAAATCAATAACCAGAAGACGGAGAAGTCGTAACCCAGGCTGGATTGAATCAAAGCTGATTTAGTTATCTGAAGGAAAGGGTATTTTCAAAAAAAGAAAAGAAAAAAAGGCAGTATTAATTTGGCACCGTATTTCTATAACTGTAGGAGTTTCTTAAGGCAGTTGCGCAATTTTGATTGAATCCAGGGGTGGCATTGCTGTGACACGGTGCTGGATTCTGTTAGGAGGGATTTAAAAAAAATCGAATAGCATGTTCCCTTAAAGTGACATGGCGAGTTTTGATTGAATCAAGGTGCTTGCGAGAAGCCAGATGCCTTTTTTGAAATGCAGAGGGGTTTTCAAAAAAGTGCTTTCCAGCTTGGAGCTGAAGATCATGTAAACACTGCAGAACTGGATACAGGAGACCTCCATGCACTCCACAGCCAGAGACCTTCTGAGGGCACAGCTGGGTACAGTGGGTTCGTGTGCGTGATTCAGGTTACAGAACTGAGTGTTGCTACCCATTTACCTTGTTACGTGTTTAACCCATTTCATTTAATGCACTATGAAAAGGCTTGGGTTTTCAAATGCCTATCTGTTCTAATACAGAGAGACTGGCAAAAGTGGTTGATGTTGGCGGATCAATAATTTATTGCTTTTGCTCATCCCTGTTCAAGCTGAAATATCCACTGGCGGTATAGTCTGCCTTTTAAGCGCTTTGGAGCGGGAGGGGGCCTTTTAAAAGGGTAAGAAGCGCAGGGCTGGAATGGGAAAGAAAAACAATATCAATCCTACCTGTCTCATCCTTTCACTTGCGAATATTTTTAGCAGTGAAATCCTTTTCCCACTCTGCCGTACGGCATTTGCATATGAGAACAAGCCTCTCTTCTTATTGAGACCAAGACCTGACATCTTGGATACGAGGAAATCAATATTCAGATGGCAAATGGGAACAGGACTAAAACCATCTTTAGAGTCACTTGACTGCACTTGGTTTCTGGCGTTTTGTCGAAGATTAGATTGGCAGTACACAGGGAAAATACATAATGAAGTTTCTCAATACGTCCTCGCAGTGTGATGTGTTTTGCGTTGCATTACTGCCGGTTTCACATATCAGTGTTTGCCTCTAGTTGTCTGGTAAGTCTAATTTTTAAACACACTAGAACTGAGGTTTGTGTGTGCGTGTGTGTGTGTGTGTGTCTCGGTGCGTGAATGTGGGTGTGTTTGTGCTTGCAGTGAATTAGATACTAGGTGTGTCATGGGTGCCCTGTGCTGTGACTGGCACAGCTGCCCGCATCAGCTGCTTCCTTATTTAATGTAGGGAATAAACGCGTCTGTGATGCCAAGCGGGTCCAGTTACACCCGCAGGAATACCCGCCATTGTCCTCCCAATCCCCTTAATTCCCTGGAATTCTGCCCGCCTCCCCCACTTCATATAAACACCATCAAGACTTATGGCAGACTGGACTGATACATCTCCAACCAGTTTGTGAGTGTGCTTTTGTGTGTGACTGGCAACGTGTGCGTGCGTGTGTGTGTGTGTGTGTATATGTGTGAGAGAGATACTTGAATAGCCTACATTAAAATTCAGTCCAAATCAGATATTTTCCGTTCAGTTTGAGCATGTTGAGCAATTTCTGTTTTTTCAAATAATGCAGAATAAATCTATGCCAGCATATTGCATAATGGTTCAGCGACCACTTTTACCTTCTCCCATTTACTCCCCACACATTGCCAGGCAAGAGGTTTCTATTTTAGCACTGAAAGTAAGACACTGGCTGAGACAGTGTGAAAGTAAGTGCATTAGATTAAACCATGAGGCTAAACAGAAAAGCCTTTCATCTGTGGGAGAGAAAAAAAACACTTGTGCACTGGTTTAGGTAACAGCAGTGCTCATTCATTCAACAATAAGTAGGCAGTAATTAGCTTTAGCTTATAATTAATCAATGTTAATTGTTTATATCTGTTGACTGGAAGTCTCCAGAATAGTAATTTTCAATGAAAATATTGAATAGTTTAATACATCCAAGTAATTTTCTAGTAATGATTTTCAAGCAGTTTTGGTATGACAATTTGATTGTAATTTCCCAGACATTGAATTTCCCCCACCAAGCGTGATGCACAAAACATAAGTAGAGATAGACCTTTCTACTAATAAACAAGAACACAAATGTTTTTTCGTTAAAATAACTTGTGACATAAGTGCTGCACATGACCACTAATAAACCACTAAAAATTAGACAGATTTTTGAATTATTCATATTCATCATGACAGTTAAAAGTATGATTTTGCACCTTTGGCCCTGTAACATCCCCTAACCACTGCACCAAACTCAGCTGAGCCTTGAATCTCCAAAACAGCACGAAGACAAAAAGTAATTTTTATACTTTTGTTCTTGAAATAATTGTATTCTTTCACACAGAGCTCCAGCACGAGATGGAAGATGTTTGAAGCCCTCTGTGTGACCATAGCTGGGAGCGATGTGCACATAAATACTAACTGCTGCTGTTTATGTTCTCGTGGAGAGGGAAGCACTGTTCGTATTTCTATAGCTAGCATATAATGGCATACAGCACCATGTGAATAGACATGCCATAATTGACATAAATGCACTGACTTTAGTTGCATTGTGAGTTACTGTGTGCAAGACATGATCATTTGAAACATCAATATGCATGGCAGACACTACATTATTGGAAGAGTTGGCCTACTGTTTGATTCATTGATTCTCTGTTGTCCCTCTGCTGTCCTTAGTCTGTGTATTCACAGTGGGTATTTCTTTGCCGAAAACCACTCCAGAATCTTGTGCCAACCTAAGAAGGAGACCATAAGATGGTCTTTGACACTACAAGAACAGAAAATGTACTGTTTCCTTGTCAGTCTCACATTGTCAGCGATTATACATAGTAAACCGCTCGGGGACTACGAGTTTTGGGGATCACAGCGATAACACGGGACTTGAGGGTGGGTTTTTTGGATGGATGAGGCACGCTTCCCCTCATCCTCACTGATGAAATTCAGCTGGCTGTGGTATTTAAAGTTCAAATCTGCCGGGCCTATTCTTGGTTCTCACACATGAGGAAGCAGTGCGGTTCTGTTTACAGAGCGATTGTACGCGGCCGCTTGTCTTCTGTTTGGAGGGTGGAGGCAAACGGGGTGCATGGCTTACCTTTGATAGAAACTTAATTGCCCTCTTTTGAGCGTTCAGCATTCCAGGCACTGAAAAAGCCCAGTTCTGTCTTCTTGTGTTTTATGGAGATTAAATTACAGCACAATGTCACTTACTTTATTAGAACAGAGAGGCTATGAATATGAATCAGCCTGCCGTCGTCATGGTAACATGAAGCCCTAAACCTCATAGCAGCTGTTGTTATCGCAGACTTTGAACAGCTGGGGGGCTATTGTTGGCAAGGGGTTGTGGGAAATGGGTCCAGGCACTCCCATTTCCCCACCTTGACCTGTGACAGCAGTGGGGCGCACTGAATGAGCCCCCAACTCTATGGCCCTTATGTGTTTGTGTTTATGTTGCTTACTGCGTGTTAGCTTTTGCATCCCGTTTTCATTGCGGTTCCTCGTACATCAATAGTCTCAGATTCATAATAGCTGTTACTGTGGCATTCAAATTCATTTTAAGACATCATTGCATTATGGGCAGGATGATTATTTATATTACACACTAATAAAGGCGTACAGCTAACATGTTTGTGTCTTTATAATACAAACAAGAAATGTGTTTTATAGGAACTTTAATGAAGGCATTTTTTTGATTTTTCATTTTGAGTGTGAAATGCTTTTATCCAGATGAATGACTTCATTCTGGTGAAGGCAACTGCAAAGGACAATGTAATCGTTATCTAATTAAAAGAGTGCGGTAGTCATTCTTATAAACAGATCAATAATGTTGACAAGACTACTGCGTGGTTTTTGGCAGCAATAAAATGTCAACATCCCAGCTAAAAAAAAAAATCAAATTTCTTCGAAAACTTTGACCAATCATACGTGCTTAATTTGTTTTTTCACACCTAAGGTATAAGGCACTATGGCGTTGGCTCAATAGGCACTTTTAGCACAAAATATCCAGTGAGTCATAGCCAGTGAATAAGCATGGCTACAGACACAGCTGCCATTTCTCATTGTTTAACAAATATCTGTGCGGTTTGTTTGATCCGGATGAATATTCAAATATTGAAACTGCAATGCAGCTAATTCAACTGTGAGTAACATCTTGACAGGAAGGAAGGAGGAACATATTTGCAAATGCTCCCAGAAAAAGCTCCTTTTATGAAACATTTGAAAGGAAACACAGGCATAACGGAACAATTTTACACTGCCGCTCTGGCGTCTCCGGCAGTCGCTCTGAGCTTCTGGTGTTCTCAGACGGAGAAACCCGTAAAACTGCAAAACTGTGGCCTAAAATACACCCACACTTAGCTGTTACCTGCGTAAGGGATCACATTTTCCCAAAGAAGAGTCCAGTTATGTGGCCATTATATTCAGCCACAGATTTTTCAGTGGTGAAATTCCTAAGGAGGGATATGTGTTCCATTTGGAAGCTCGTATGTTTCCTACCCCGGAGATTCACTGTGTCAGAACTGATATTTCACAACCTAAGTATGGATATTGGACAGAAAATGATAATTCCCCCCATCTGAGACGCTGTCCTGCGTAATCAAAACAGGTTGACTAATTCCACCATCTGAACCGCACTGCCTCACAAAGACAGTATGTAGAATTTCCTAATTAATTTTTGTAGTGCCAGCACCGGATTATGGAAGTAGCCTGGGCTGTTGCAATTTTTGGAATCATCACAATACAACTACAGCAAAATCAGAGTTGAACTAACACAGAATTGAATTCCTAGGCCTTTGTATGCACATTCAATATTCACAACCCCAGTTGGGTCAGGAGGGCACTTTTAGAGACGTTTTCCCCCCTCTGTTTGACTTAATGAAGAATTCCTCGACAGTGGGAGATTTTGGCAGTCAGGTCCTGACGCTCTGAACAGACTCGCCTGTTGAAAAGTGAGAATGAGGGGGTCCCCGGCCCCCCTCCCTCAGACCAGCGAGGCCCTGTGTTTGTGTAGGGGCCGGGCGGGCAGGCAGAGCAGACCGCTGTGGTAGGCTGGGGATCCAGGAATGCTAATGCTTCCTCTGCGGTTAGCGCGGAACATAGCGATTAGTCCTCCCCGCCCCCAGAGGGAGCCCCACCGGCACGGCTGCTTCTAATTCGCTTTGACGTCGACAGGAAGGCCCGGCCCGCCCCTCGGGACCGAGGACTTTGGGCCTGGCCGTGGACGAAGGCAAGACTTTGGGGGGATTACAGCAAGCTTAAATGTTTTCTTTCAACTGCGGAGAAACCTGAGAAAACACCCCCCTCCCCTCTATCCCCGAATCTCCCATCTTCTCGCCGCGACCCCGCCGAAGCCGGACCTGCAGACGCCACAGCCCCCGTGCTCACCGTCATCCGCGCTCCCCTGTTCTTTTCCGCCTCCCGCCTCAAACACAGGCCCCATTGAGCCAGCCCAACGCCGAGCTAAAGCACGCTATCCCATTACCGCGCGGACTGCGAGTCAGGAAACCCCTAGGGAAGATAGAGAGCACACAAAGGATTCGGGGGGGGGGGGGGGGGAATGGAGAAAGAAGGGGAAAAAAAGTAGCATTTCTTCTCCAGCACTGCACTTTCAGCGCCAAAGACAAAGGCTATGAATAGTTACTGCCCCGGAATCATCTCCAGCAATCGCTAAACGTGAAATACGACCTCTCGCCGTAGCCCCGTGCGCGTTCGTGCCGGAGATGGGCAAGGTGCATAACTCAAAGCTTGACTGTAATTCATCTGTTGTTTGGCAGGCTGCTGAGGAGAGGAAGGCGTTCTGTGGGGAAAACAAAGGGCAACATTGAAAGCTGTGTCGCTGAGGACAAGCCAACAGTGAGTTACGAGCCCGCTCTCCTCCCGTCGCCTTCCACGCTGTCAGGGTTCGGCGGAAAAACCTGTCACATTTCACAGATGAAGGCTGCCGATTTAAAAGAGCTCGCCGACTGAATATTGTTCTTTTTTTTTTCCCCCAGCAGATGCTTGTTGACATTGATATCAATAATGAATGAAGCCGTAGCCTACTTGTTGATGAAATATGCGGTGGATCTCCCGCCCACCGCATGACAGCCACATCCCATGCGTGAGCCTGCGCCTGACTGAATTCCCTTACTCTCTCGTCAGTTTGGAAGGGATTTGCTTTTTGTGAAGAGTCTAAAGGATGTTCTGTTGCTGATTTTGGTACATCACAGAGCAGATTTGCCATATTTTATTCAGCGTATAAAACTGTAAGAGTAGACGGCTTTGAGGAGGATTCGCAGTGGAAATCCTTGCGCGGTAGCGGAGAGGCGGCTGCAGATCTTTCATTTCACAGGCCAGGGCAGCGAGTTTGACAGGCATCTGTATGGGCGACATAAAAAAAAAACTAAAAACGGCAAACAGCGTTTTCAGCGACCGGGTGAAAAGGCCAGCGTCTCTTTGTGCCCGTGTTTCGTAATTTATACGCTTAGCTTTGTCCTTTGATGTTTGCCGTTAACGGCATTCCGATCCGAGGCGCTGTTTGTGTCCGTAATGGTTCGGCGACACAGGAGAGAGGAGCTGACTGAGGAGGGGGTGGAGTCAATTGCTGGGGGGGGGGGGGGTGGGTGTAATGAGGCCAGAGGCGAGGGCTACACCGTGACTGTGAAATGACAGGAAGCGGGGGGCGGGAGGGGGGGTTAATCGTCACGTTGTCGGGGACAGAGAGTGAGGTGGCTCCTTTAATTGAGTGCGAGAGCAGCTGGGTATTCCGAGCCATTTCCCTCCCAGCAGCCTGAGAGCGAGCCGCCTCCACATCTTCCCCAGGCCCTAATCGCTCCCACCTCCCATCGCCTTTCCCAGGGCCCTGCCGAGTATTGTTTTATGGTTAATTTCGTTAGCCCTAACGAGATTTTGTTAATTAAATCTCTTCCTGGCTGGAAACCCTCGCTCTCCTGTTGGGCAGACTGATTGTTTGTAGATCTTTTTAGACAAATAAACATTTCGGTTGGGAGGCCGCGGGGGAGAGGGGATCGAAGGGTGGCCGCGGCTCGGCTAATGCTCGCCGCTCCTCCCGTTCCGCAGATAGCAGCCTGCCGCCATTTACCCGAGCCCGCAGGTTTCCACCTCCAGTGTTCCCTGTGATATGAAGCTGCCATCCATACCGGCTTCCTCCATCTCCCAGTAAAGACAGCCGCACCACGATAAAGTCCCGTATAAGCTTGGTTACTGAATCCTCCATCCTCGCTAAGCCGCGCACAATGTCTCTCCGTTTCCGTCTTCGGCGAGCGATCAATGTCCACCGCGCTAAAATCCCGATAAACATCACACGCCTTTCTGTGAATCCGTATCTGACAAAAGCTGATAAGGAAATCTACTACTGGACCGGCGTACGTTTAATTACAATGCCCTCAAGGATTGGCATGGAGATAAATTCAATTTTACCTTTCTGTTACTTACAGTATGTGAGAATTAGTCTTTGTGGATACAATTTAATTTGTCATGTTAATGCCAGATCTACAGTGTTATAAAATAGAATTACTTTACTTTTCAGGATATATAGCCTATACATAATAGCTTATTATATTATTAAGTATTTTGTTAGCTTTAATAACTGACTGACTTTCAATATACACTCAGTGAGCACTTTATTAGGTATTTATTTTTTAGATTCTGCTGCCTATCTACTTAAGAGATTTGATGCGTTATGTGTTCAGAGACGGTCTTCTGCATACCACTGTTGTAATGTGTGGTTATTTGCGTTACTGTCACCTTCCTGTCAGCTTTGACCAGTCTTGGCCTTCTCCACTGACCTCTCTCATTAACCATTGTCTGTAAACTCTAAATACTGTTGTGCGTTAAAATCCCAGAAGATCAGCAGTTTCTGAGATAATCAAACCACCCTATCTGGCACCAGCAATCATTCCACGGTCAAAGTCACTTAGATCACATTTCTTCCCCCATTCTGACATTTGGTGTGAAAAACAGCTCAACCTCTTGAATGGTAAATGGTAAATGGTTGGAATTTATATAGCGCTTTTATCCAAAGTGCTGTACAATTGATGCTTCTCATTCATCCATTCATACACATACACACCGACGGCGATTGGCTGCCATGCAAGGCGCCAACCAGCTCGTCGGGAGCATTTGGGGGTTAGGTGTCTTGCTCAGGGACACTTCGACACAGCCTGGGCGGGGGATCGAACCGGCAACCCTCCGACTGCCTGAGCCGTGTCGCCCCTTGACCATGTCTGCATGCTTTTATGTATTTAGTTGCTACCATACGGCTGATGAAATATTTGCATTAACAAGCTGGTGTACGGGTCTACCTAATACAGTGCTTATTGAATGTATAATGCTGGGACAAAGCAGGTTGTTGGTATTTTGAGGAGGTGAACCACTGAAAGTCGTGTATACACTGTTGACAGCCATGAGTAGCCCTTACACTGTGGGGCATCAGGAGACCTGTGTAGGAGCTGACCTCCCCGTTTCCTGCTCGGAGCATAACTGCTCGCTGCCAGGGCTGCGGGCTCCCTCTTCCTCTTCCCTGTCTCCTCCCGCCGCTGTGGAATTGTGGGAAATATGCCCAGTCCTCTAAAGTGCCCCCCCTCCCCCTCCCCCAGCCCCCACGGTCTCTGCTGTGATCAGGTTTCATCCACCTGTTGCATGGCTTAGGCGGGGAGCGGGGAGTAAAGATGACTCCATGCCTGGTACTCACAAAAAAGGGGGGAAAAAATCTCAATTCCCCACTCTTTTTATTTATTTTCTTCAGTTTAAACAAACTTCAAACAAACAGCACTGTTTCTGTGTAGGTAAGTGTATCTTCCTGGACACACACAGTAGCGGTGACTGGTCTGTTACTGGATGTTTTGACAGAATTGGATATGCTTACAGTATGACTAGAAGTATTTTCACCAGGTCCATAATTTCTAATGAGATAGGCATGGCTGGTTTGGGGGAAGCTTTAATTTAATGTAGTCCCAGACTGGCCAGCATTTCTAGTTGGGTTATGCCTCCGTTGGCTTTATCTTTAATAGGTTTCATTATGAAAATATCTTCAAGGGTTTTGAATGCTGAAAAAACATTTTGATAATGCTCCATTAACATTAAAGATTGTTTGGTATAAAGATTAATTCAGTCTTTTATTTAGAGTTGGGAAATAACAACAATGCAGGTAGAGGAATAAAGTTTTTACTTTTATTCAACTCATCTCTATGTAATAAAGAAAATGAGCAATTACTGGTTGACTGCTAGTGAAGTGTTGGTGGTAGCTATTCTCAACTGTTTTGTTCATAGCATAGACAGAAGACAACTAACCTACAGTCTTAGTATGTTATCTTTGTATACCTATTGTTCGATACATTTAAAATATATTGGTTCCAGTTGTTTTCACACAACAGAAACCTGATCCATCTTCACAGACGTTAGACAATTAGCACCCCACTGCTGTCCTCTAATGGTCTCTGCTCACTGCTAATGCTATGCAATTTGTCTTTAGCCCAGTCCTTAACTTTCAGTTACTATTTTTTTTTATTTTATAACACAGCCACTGCTGACCTGCTGACCACAACGTTTATGTAAAACACTTACGAACACAAACTGAAATGTGCATCGTGTTTATATTGAGCGGGGCCCCAGGATTTCCGCCCGATATAATTTTTATTTCCCAACACACCCCCCCCCCCCCCCGCTCAAAGCCTCAACCCAGCACCGCTCCCTCCATCTCCTCCTTCAGTCCTTACCTCACCAAACACAATTCTAATTATGTTGATTTAGCTTAGCAGCCCCCCTCCTGTCTCAATGGAAGCTTATTAGTTTGAATATTTTTATTTATTCCCATTTCTTGGAGTCCCTGTCGGCATTTCCAATTACTCTCGCCGCTCGGCTGTAATTGCCTCCATGCTAATGGCCGCCAGACAATCGTGCTAAATGAGGTGAGGCCGAGAGGCTGTGCGCCCGACTTCATTAGGAGCTAATGGGATTTTATTGGGCGACTGAAGACCCAGCTCATCAAAAAGGAAGATGGAGAGAAAACAACACAGATGGGGGGGAAGAACCAAGGAGGGCTTTCTAACGGGCTGCCATTTTTTACGATTTTATCATATTTTATTCAATTTTATTTTATTTATATACGTTAATGAAGACAAAACAAAACTTTGAAATGAAATCCAATCGCTTAACCGCGTTGAACTCCGAAGGATACGACTGCGATTTGGCAGCCCCTCTTCAGTCTACACACAATGCACCTTGTCGTGTAACATTTTATTTATTTATTATTTTTAGATTCTTTCACATGCTACTTTTGTCAATCGTTGCAAAGCAAGCAAGCAATAAACAAAACAGCATGTTTAAATTCAAAGTTACTCAAAGTTATCGATATGGCGAACGATTTGACAGTGCAAGTTTTGAGGTGATACATGGCATACATTAGGTGGTATCGAACCATTTGTTATTGTAACTTCAGGATTTTATAGGCTATATTCAAACCATTTAAGAGCACATTCGAGAGTCGAGATCTGAATGTTCTTTTTGTCTTCTGCGGTGGTCGACTTTAAAAATTGAGTTTGACATTGTAGACTATTTGAAAGGCATGTTTTAAATGAGGTCGTTCTAAAGAAGTAATTGTTTCATGAATGGCAAAAATAGGAAGGTAACTGCAGATGTCCTGGTTCATGTTGCCAATCAATTCTGGTTCCCCACATGCAAAGTCTATCATTGTATTTGATGATGCAAACTACTTGTTACATTGGACAATCTTTCGAATTAGATTTCCCTTTGCTCTTAGACTGAAAGTGTATGAATATGTGCAAAAAATAATTAAAAATAGTTTTTTGGAAAATATTGATTTTAAGCCACAGTATCACTACTACAGTTCATTTTGAGGTTCTATATTTGGTAGCTCCTTGAAATTAATGTCAAATCAATAATAAAATGGCCTTATTCGTTTCTGTGAAATGTATACCGAACAGAAATAACTCACATTTCCATCCCTACACTGACACTCCAAAGTCTTCTAGCTTTGCCCCACTGGAATTCAAACTATGAAGTGAGCTTTGACATCTTTGGGCACTTTGTAAAGAGATATGATCAAGGTGTTTTGTTCCAAAGAAATGTAGCAATGATAAAAGTCTTTGAGAACAAGGCATGAAGAACTGCAAAAACATCTACTTTGATTATCTTACAGAGTAAACCTGTTAAATCTATTAGCACTGTGAATGGTTATTGATAAGTGCTTTATTGACTACCTTTAGTCTGTAAACCCTTGCCCCCCACCCCCGCACCCCTGAAGCACACATGCATACACACAAATACTCACTCAACTTGGATTAGATCTGCTGAAAGGTAAAGCTTGAATCTCACTGGCTGAGAGCAGTTGGCCTGACCAAGTGCCGGATACCATTTCCATAATTCCAATTTCTCAAATGCCTAGAGGATGATTATGACACGTCAGTGTATTAGGGTGATCTGCGCTTGCACGGTGTTGAGATTTGGGCTGCATGTGTGTTGAGTGGCCCACAGCTTAGATACTAGATACTGGATAACTTTCTCTCTCCAAGTACCCTGCATACTCTCTCCCTACATTAATATGAAAGGCCTTGTGCAATCAAAATCAAACATTTTTAAACAAAACAAATATTACAGGCTATTAGTTTTACACCCACTGATCATTTTATTAGGTAGACCTGTACACCAGCTTGTTAATGCAAATATTTAATCAGCCAATCATGTGGTAGCCACTAAATGCATAAAAACATGCAGACATGGTTAAGAGGTTCAGCTGTTTTTCAGACCAAAGGTCAGAATGGGGGAAGACGTGATCTGTTTCAATATCTCAGAAACTACTGATCTGCTGGGATTTTCACATACAACAGAGTTTGCAGCGAATGGTGTGAAAAACAAAAAATATCCAGTGAGCAGCAGTTCTGTGGACAAAAATGCCTTGTTAATGAGAGAGGTCAGTGAAGAACTCCCCGTTGAGGTCAGAACTGTAGAATCTCTCCCCACCTTCAAACGCAAGCTGAAGACACACCTCTTCAAGCAGCACCTCTCCCCATCCCTCCCTACCTCCCTGTGAACCTTAATTGTTGTCTCTGTGACTTGCTTTGTGTATCGGTATTTTTTAGTTGGCTAAGTAAGCAGTGTTTTGCTAGTTAACTTTGGTCACTTTTGCTCTGTTTGTTTCTTGTTTAAAAAAAAAAAAAATTGGCCCTCGTCCTTATCTTTGTTGTACAGGTAGCAGTTCAAATTGTACTTCCCTCTAGGGTCTTTCAGCGAACTTATCCCTGGTTATGGATATGCACTTTGTTGTACGTCGCTCTGGATAAGAGCGTCTGCCAAATGCCAATAATGTAATGTAATGTAATGAAGAAGGGCCAGACTGGTCAAAGCTGACAGGAAGGTGACAGTCACGCAAATAACCACACACTACAGTAGTGGTATGCAGAAGACCATCAAACCTCTTAAGTGGATAGGCTA
Organism: Conger conger; assembly: GCF_963514075.1. Classification (NCBI taxonomy): domain Eukaryota; kingdom Metazoa; phylum Chordata; class Actinopteri; order Anguilliformes; family Congridae; genus Conger; species Conger conger. The sequence goes on along the minus strand of NC_083766.1, from coordinate 35,426,646 downwards.
CAGCAGCAGAAGTCTAAAAAATAAGTAATAAATACCGAATAAAGTTCTCACTGAGTGAATATCATACATATCATATAACAACCAAGAAAACAAATATTAAGATATCACGCCTATTTTGTTCATTTGGGATAGATCTTGCGGTGATTTTTTGTGTGGCTGTGCTCACCAGCAGACAGGCAGTCTACCTCGGAGGGACTCTGTGCCAAAGATAAGCGTAACGCGCATCGCTCTGCTCCTAAAAGGGCTATCGGGAACGCCGGGACACGGCAGCAGCTGGGAAGCGGCGGTCTTTAAGGAATTATTAGACAGGGAACGGCGGTCATCGCTCATACTTTAACTCGCTCGCCATCTGAGGACACGGTCCGCCCGGCGCTCCCCTCCGCTTGGCGGGGCTCGTTGGCACGGCAGCCGCGGGGCCCTGCCAAAAGCCGTTACACGCAGGATAAAGTAAAGTGCCCACCTGCACGAGGAACTCAAAGAGAACTGCGGCAGACACGGCGGGGAGAAAATGGCTTTGGGAATCGGACTGAAAGGCTGGGCGGCCGCAGTGCTGAGGGATCCTTTTACACAGCGCAGTGATCAGAAAAACAGACCGGCGATGCTCTGGAGCAGAATGAATCGTATTATTCAGACAGAATAAGGTTCAATGTCATGGAGCCTTTCTTTATTTCGCCATCGACTTGGCAGTAGTTCGGTAACTTGAGTGATTTACCCCGTGATATAAAACTTCTAGTTTGTCTGTTCTTTTTGTTTGCCATAAATTTTTAATATAAGGACAAAACTACCATCATCGACTATAAATTTCAGGGCTTCTAGGGCAACATTATCTTTCTTCGAGCTGATGCTTTTCTATGATTTCTACGAATTCTTATGCCGGGATCAAATAGGGGGTCAAATAAAAGTCTATGTATAGATATGTGTATTCTCTTTTCATGGACCACGAGCAATGGAAATACACAAACCGGGAAGCTTGAGAAGCGTTCGGTTGACATTTCCGCTTCCGCTAAAACGCGGGCGTGGAGCACGTTACACCTGCTGCTCAGGTAGCTCCAGTCGCTGTCATCGGCTGCCCCGTTCAGCGTGCGCGCCCGTGTGTGGAGGAGCGTGGCTGAGTAGGCCCGCTCTGAGGCCTGGCCCCGGAGTAACAGCTGTACTGCAGCTGCCGGTGGCTCACGCTGGGGAAGAGCGGCGCAGCCCTCCAGGGTCAGCGCTGTGGTATGTCGGTTTCCCTGGCAACCTGCTCTCTCGGAACAATCCGGCTACTCAGCGCGGGACTCTCCGCTCTGAGCTCAACGCAGGGGAATGTGGCGCTCTCCCTCCTAAACGGGAGAAGAGAGAGAGCGAGAAAGAGAGAGAGAGAGATAGAGAGAGATGGAGGGGAGGCCAGCATGGGCCTGACAAAACAGCAGCTGTCATGTAAACCCCCCCCCCAATTCTGCCCTGCCCCCCCCCCCCCCCCCACCTCCGTGTTCCCTACTGGGAGGCCTCTTGAGTCAACCTTATCTCCAGACTACAGAACTGGCAGCCAGCGTTTTCTGCAGAGTAAAAGTGACTTAATGGACTTCTCTTCCTTATTTGGTGTTTTGTTGTGTGCGCTTTCTTCAAGCCCTGACCATCCATTGACTGGAAATCCATCAGATTGGCTCAATTGACATTAGCTAGACAATGACTGATCTGTGTGTTACTGGGTCCTTTTAAAAGCTATTTGTTAAAAAATGGTGTGTGATCAATGGTAATGAGCTACCCTGTAGCGCTGAAAGAGTGGGGAAATTGGTTGGATTTAGCATACAGAATTCGAGCTGAGACAGCTCTCAGAGAAAAGTCTTTACAAAATTTATTTCTCAAAAGGATGGGTGGCAACATTACTTTTTGCACCCAAGTTTTTAGTACTTTTGTACCCTCTCTTCACAAGGGTAAAACTGCAGCGTTGTCTTTGATAGTGTTTTATGAGACTGGTAAACAGAAAGAGGTGACAGAGAAGTACTAAGACATTCTGGCCAGAAACCCCCTACCCTATCCCCCACCCCCAGGAAAATTAACCCTGGATGTTTCAACAAGAGAGTGACTGAGAAATGGTTACATGACTGCACAATTACTGTTCAATAGCCACCTCAGTCTCCAGATGTGAACCTGATTGAAAATGTATGGTTTGAGGAGGGATGTTCAAAGACCCCCGTGTTCACCAGGCCTGTAAAACAGTATAGATTGTGCTTCAGTTTTCTTACCTTTGTAAGGTAAGGTGCAGAAAGTACTGAAAACAAGGCTGTCATTTATCATGTCTATATTTTTTATTAAATAAATTCTTACATCACAAAAAAACTGCATTTTAGCATACTGTAAAATAATACCCCCCCCACTTTTGAGCATACAATATGGTATTATTACCTGTGTTGTTTATTTCAACAATTATGGAGGACACTGTAAGTTGCCTCAGCAATCACAAAATCTATGCTATTTCCGTGTGAAAAACGAGAAAACTTTGTCCTGCACACGACCTTAGTTGTGCATTCAGTATTAGAGTTAGTAGCATGGTTTAACGGAATTCACTTTGTATTTGAAACTGCATGCATCATTGAATTTGAAAATAACAATGAACCATAGATGATTTTAGCTTCCTTACAGTAATAAACTGTTAGAAAATACTAAGTGAAAATGTTGCTGGTGTGGGATAAGTGGTTTACCTCAAAAGAGGGTAAAGTGTACAATGTTGACCTTTAAAAAACACGAGGTGATTCATCGTTCACACACAATTTCAATATACAGGCCTGCCTACTTCAAATAAATTAGAGAGAAATAAATGTTTTGGGGGGAAAAAAACTGCCACAAAAATAGGAAAAAAAGAAGAAAATCTCCAAAATAATGTACATGCAATTATTTTGTGCGCTGAGTGAAATAGAGACAGAAAGAGGGATGCGCAGTGGGTTTCCATGGAAACAGGATTCCTGTGAAAAGGTCACTCTCAGAGGCAGCTCCAGGAAGGCTGCCGGAGGATTATTGGGGATTTGGCGATGAGTAAAAAAAAAAATCATTTTATTCTCCTTTTATTTTCTGATGAGGGGGTGGGCGATGATGAAAACGCGGAAATTTGAATAGAGCAATCGCGTCGCCCAAAACGCCGAGCACTTTTTTTTTTCTTCTTCTTCTTACCTCTCTTTCTTTTTTCCCTTTTGAAGTGGGTTTTTTTTAAAAGGGGGAAGTGGCCGGCGCCGATCGCGCGGGGCTTTGTGCTCGCCGCTGATACGCACTCGTCTGCCCCCTCGATCGCTCCCGCTCCCCTCCCCTCCCCTCCCTCTCAAGTCACTTTAATTAAGTCAGTCTCGCTGGCATGGCTGACAGAGATAATTGGAGTGGGGTTTGGATGGCATTCGCTGTAAATGTCGCCCACTTTTTCTTTTCTTTCTTTTCCCCCCCATCAATTTTTTTTGTTGTGCTTCGCGCCCGTGTGTCCCCCCCCCCCCATTTTATTTCCAGACAGAAAACACGTCTCGCCGTAGTGCGTAAGCCATTTTAGTCTGCATTATCAAATTAGGTAAATGTATATCACTAGCAGGTTAGAGGAAGTGTGGATAGGAAAGCACTTTAAATATGGTGTCGGCTTCCTTCAGAGTAGACTTGTCCTGAAGGCCGAGAGGAGGGCATCGTGGTCCATGGCTCACACTCACTTGGCACAGACAGGGCTAAGATATTTTTGAGGCATGGTGGTATTCCCTGTCCCTCAATAAGATACACTCGTGCCTGGAATATTCAGGGTAACAGTGTGGATCTGTGGAACAGGAACTAGAGCAGCGAGCGGATTCAAATCCCGTGAAATCGTCGCTCTGTAAGGGACTTAACCCCGGTTCCCTCAGTAAATATTCGGCTGTGTAAATAGCTAATGTGTAACGTGTGAACAATGTCACCCTGGATGAAGGGAACCGTCCCACACAAATAAACAGCCAAAATGAAATGGAACAAAATGCCCGGTACTGTATTGTGTTCTGCTGAAAAGGAACAGTCCGACTTTGTGCTAGAGCATCTGTCCATGAGTTACCGCTCTGACACGTGTGCAGCAGACATTACAAGCTACAAACAATTATGCAAACCCACATATGCTACCCGCAATTATGCAACAGACAGACTCGAGAGAACACGCTGTTCAAAAATGCATGCTACAGGTAAACACGCACAAACTGTATACTGTGTAACAGATTTTCTGACTGCAGAACCCTCCCTTCCATATGTGCATGCTTGCACACAGACACACACACTCGCACGCACACACACAGGCACACACACCCACACACAGACACACAGCGCCAGATGCATGCACACACACACAGACAGACACACACTCGCACGCACACTCACAAGCACACACACCCACACACAGACACGCAGTGCCAGACACATGCACACACACACAGACAGACACGCACTCGCACGCACACACACACGCAACACACACAGGCACGTAGACACATACACACACACACACACACAGACAGACACATACACACACAGGCACACGCACGCACACAAACACATACACACACCCACACACTTTGTTACAGAACACCACACAAATACACACACATGCAATCACACCACATACAGTCTCTGAGGCAGCACCAGTAGGCACTCGCAAAGGGTACAACTGAGGCACAGACCACAACACGAGATACATATGCAAGGGAAAATAGACATAAGGCAATGTCCACACCTTTAGTTGCTCCCTCACCCTCTCTGTGTTCTGCTCTGTGAGTGCACATTTAAGCACTCACAGCCCTGGAGTCATTGACTATGGGGGACATTCACAGGAGGGTCACACCACGGGCGAATGTGACTTCACTCAGTCACAAACCCTTTGGCTTTCAGCAAAACACATCCCTCTGCCTGTGAGGTGCAGCCAATGGGAGAGAGGAGGGGACAGATAATTGGTGGAAGGGTTTCCCAGTCACAGATCGGAGTTGGTCCTTGAGGTGGGATCAGTAGGAAAACTAATTATTTCATGACAGGCCGGTGCATGTATGTTGTCAGCATGTTGAAATTTATTTTGTTCTTAAAATGTAAATGATTAATAGATAAATGCAAGTATATGGTAAACACCATATTTTGCTGGACAAAATTCTGATACAGTGAGATATTTTAGCATACTTAAACTATACAGCTCATTCTCAATGACTATCATAAGTGAATTAGGCATTCATTTTTCATGTTCTGAGAAAACTATGAATAGGACATACCTGGCTTTTTAGCCAAGTCTTAGAGCTGAATGTTTTATCAGTGTTGCACCACAATGTTATTGTTCACTGAGATGCAACATTATTCTATTGGATACATTCTGTCTGTATGCTTGAGCAATTTGTCTCTATGACTGAAGCTAACATTTCTATTTCCATACACTGCAAAAATGACCTTCTGAGACAAAAAATGCACTGATATTCTACATAATTTGCGCAGTCCCTAAATAATTTGATGATCTTCAAATCTTGAGCCACCTTAAAGAAACCCTTTTCCTTAACTAAGAAACACTAAAGTGTAAGTATTTCTTTTTACTTTTATGCACATTTCTCTTTTGCTTTTAGGCATTGTCACGCAAAAAATGCCATTCTTTACTTCATTTTGTTTTTTTAATTGACAGAAATTCAGATGCACCGACACAATTTGACAGACAATGCATGTGTAAAGAGAAAATAAATCTAATCATGAAGTTATTATTTAGTGATTGTGTTAGATAATTGAAATCCTCCGGGTGACAGTTCTGCAGTGTTCTCTCAGCTGCCTGGCATGCTACACTCTCAGAAATAAAGGTACATTTTCATACTCCAAGGATCCCTGTGTATCCTGAAAGTATGTTCTCTAGGTACAGATGAATTATATATTGCTGGCTACGGGAAACAGCTGTACAGTAGGATACCAATCCAGCGACAAGCATTTGTATCTTTTGAGCCACTTCTCATTCCGTTATTTCTGAGAGTGTGGAGGGGCAGCATTGGCTCACCGTGGGGGCCGTGTGAGTGTGTAAGTGTGGCCCCCCCGCCCCGGTGGCCTGGCCCCGTATCAGTGGCGAGGGCCGGGTCAGCCTGCTTGTCCTCCGCCACCCGTTCAGCCCGCAGCCTGGAGCGGATCTGATGTCTCTGAGGCTCTAATACGGTCCAGATGCAGCGCTGGCCAGACAGGCAGGAAAGGGGGGGGGGGGGGGTCCGGCACCAGTACCGCTGCTAGCCCTTCTCAGCGGCGAGCTTTGGTGGTCCACATCCCAAAAAGTGTGCTACATTACCCGAGTGCTGAGTCGACAGCTTACCTGTGTCTTCCCTGTTTATGGCAGCGACTCTCCTGTATTGTACTGTTGGAATGATCGTAGGAGGATGTAAAAGAAAGTTTAAGCTTTAGGTGAAAGCCTGAGGGAGAGTAGCTCTCGTGGAAGCTTCCGGTAAGATGAATGAACACGTCAACCTGCTTGTGCACTCCAATAACTACTGACAGCTCTGTGGAGGCCAATGCTTGAGGCACCATTGGAGCTGATGCTCAGACAAACTGCCCCAGAACTGAGGTTTCTCCACCTCTCTCTCTCTCTCTCTCTCTCTCTCTCTCTCTTCCTTCCTTTTTGTCTTCCTCTTAATCTCTTTTCCTTCTGTTTTCTCTTATCTCATTCTGCGTTCCACCAACCTCCCGTCGCTCTTCCAGGCTCTCCGTCTCTCTCTCTCTCCCTCTCCGTCATCTTGACACGTCTCTCACGTCCTCCCTCTCTTCCCCTCTTCCTCGCCGCGTCTCTCGCTCCCACCCCGTCATCCCCGACGCCGCTTTTCCGGCCCCGCTCTCCCCGTGGCATTTTCGGTCGGAAATTTAATATTGAATTGTTTGGTGTTTCCCAGGATCTCATTCGGCCCGAGCCTCGCCTTAACACAAAGACAAACGGGCGGCTGACGGAGCCAAGAACAGCAAACACGCGCGCCCAGCTCTCTCCTTTCTTTTCATTTCAAGGGGCCACTTCGATTTTTTTTTTTTATTGTCTCACCCCCACACCTCCTCCCTTTCTTCTTCTCTGTTTTTGCTTTCTACCCCTGCCAGCGCGGTCTTATCAACATCTCTCCTGGCGCTCCACCTCTCTGTCCCCTTCATCCCATTACGATCGGCGCCCCCCCCCCCCCAAACCCCCAACCCCCCCAGAGTGCTACCCAATAATAATGGCGGCGCAATTACCTGTTTGTTTGGGGAAGTCACGCAGGGTTTGGCATAGTGATATCGTAATTAAAAAGCCTGTTGGGAATGGTTCACTGTGCTCGAGGAAACAAGATACATCAATTTACGTGTTTGTTTACTACATTAGGTGCCGGTTTTATTTTCGGCCCGGAAAAATCCATCAAGTGTGGAGATTAAACGAAAGCTTGCGGAAACTTCTTTTTTTTTTCTGTCAGTTTCTGGTTGCTTGATGACCGCATAGTCAGTGGTGACAACATGTACAAAATTATGCAGGAAGATTGTGAATGAATGGTTTATGGATTCGTCTGAATGTTGTAGAACAGACCTTAACTTTGTGTAATTCTAGCTATGCCATGTTGAAAAGGTCATGTCTTCCCCCTCATTGCCATTGTTTGCCTCGCTGACCCCTGAACAAATGATTTCATCCAGGTTGAGGTTAATTCCATTTAAATTCAGGACAGTCATTGAAATTCAATTCACTAATTATAAAATGTCAATATTGTTGTATCAGGACTTAAGCAAGTCAACTGAATTACATTTTTGTGATGAATTGACTGAATTTAAAAGAAATTGATTCCGATCCTGACATTCACATGTGTTAAGATCACACTAAAGTGGGGGACATTGTTCATTGGACATTGTTGTGACTGGCTTCCCACAGGTATGTAAGTATACTCAAGGAACCAACGTACCTAGCTCTGTCATTGAATCCATTATACCCTCCTGTTATTATTCTGTTGCTTTGTACCTTTACTGCCATATATTTCCTGACACAAGACTGCAACACATACAGTTAATACTTTGTGGTAGGTGGGGGTGGGTTTAGACTGTTTTCTGCTGTATCATTTTGCACACATTCATGCCATTCTTTTATGAAACTGTCTTGTATATTTGCAACCACTGGGGTAGTGCATCCATTTTGTGAACCACTGCACATAATCATTTTAACCCTCCTTACCTTCTGGTCTTTGCTCCAAAACGGGCCCTCTTCGGCCGCTGTGACAGACACTCTCCAGCGTCATCACCACTCTTCGCACAACGCCACTTTGAAACGGGGCGCCGATTCTTCATTAAGAACCCACCGGCAATCAAGGCTGACCACCGCTAATCCCTCTTCTCATTAACCCCCCATCGCTCTCTACAAATATTCGCTTTGCCATCTACGAGGACAGAGCAGAGAGGAAGAGCCACTCTGCATGTAGAATGCTGCTATATTAATGTCCGCTGCTCTGCCCCGTACTTGCCAAGCACAGCCACAGAGTGCCCAACCCCCCTGGGCGCTGAGCTGGGCTGGTTATGGCATCGCGGTCGCCACACTCTTCAGACCGCAGCTCACAATCTAGTGGATCGGAACCGGGCCGTTCCGTACCCAGTTTGCCCCGAGAGAACTCATCAGTCACTGCCTGCTCCTGTCTCGGTTGTTTCCTTTGTCCCGCCAGAAACCACTTTTTTGGAAGAAACGCGCACACATTGGTGGATTTTACACCTTGAGAGTTGCGAGCGCCGTCCTCGAGGGACAAGTCGGCGGTCATTCGGCGGCGTGGAGAGACGGAAGCCTCCGTTTAAAAAGCAGACAGACGGAAAAAGAGATAACGAGGTGATGTTCACGTCGTATCTCACGAGGGACAAGAAAGCGGAGAAGAGAGGTTGAGCGAGAGCAGTTTGGCAGTGAACTTTAGAAGATTGCTTTTTCACTCTTGCTGACTAGCTATGATTTTGGTGAAACGGCCGCCCCCAAAATTTTGATTTTAATCGGCCCAGCGATGAAGGAGTCAGTGGTGAGGCGGGGGAAAAACAGCTGTGTGTGCTTCAGCTGGAAGTTGACATGGAGATTAGCCTACACCTACGCGGTCTAGCCCTGCCAATCTCTACATGTGTTTGTGGGCTACATTATAGCTGTTGCAAGTTAGTGGGTGCAATTAATAAACTGCAGGCATATTTGTGTTTTCATAACTTGAGAAATAAGAAAAAAAGTCAGACATAGGCCAAATCATAGGCTTGGAATATCATTCAGAAGAAAGGGAGTGCTGATGAGCTGGAAGAATAAGGAAGACCTCTGTGGTTGATGACTGAAGAATTCAAACCATAATGCAGAAAACCCATCTAAGCACCAGAACAAGAGGTCCAAAACACTCTTCAGGAAGCAAGCACGGATGTGTCAGTGACTACTGTCCACAGAAGACTTTGGGAACAGAACAAAACAGAACAGAACAGAACAGAACAGAACAGAACAAAACAGAGGCGACAGTTCTGGGAAATAACTGTGTTGTGGACAGATGAGGCCAAAATGTACTTGTATCAGAGTGATGGCAAGAGCAAAGTGTGGAGGACAAAAGAAACCCAAAGCACCCCCCCCCCCATCTGTGGAACGTGCCAGTACTTTATCTGTACTTTAACCACATGGGAAATGTTTGATGACTAATCTAAAATTGTGGAGTACAGAGCCAAATCAATAAAAAATAAAATACAACATTTGTCCCAAACATTATGGAGCTTACTGTATGTAGGTAAGTCACTCTGAACATCACTCCCAAACATTTTCTAAAGATCCCCTCTAATTACTGTTTTCCCTATAATTACTGTAGGACACCCACTTCATTAAATTGTTCACATTTGAGATCTAATAATCATAGGTCACTACAGGCTGCAATACAGTTGTTGTTTTAATGCACTAGCGGATGGAAGCATCTTCAAATTGTGATATCCTGATATCGGGGATCTGTACTAGGCCTACAGCTACTTAATAGTTATAGTGAAGTCTAAAATACACAATGTTGTAATGTGGAAAATATGGAAATATATACAACATTTTATATGTATTTGCTGATTACTCCATAGGACTGTTTCTCACCAGTTTGGGAACCTCTGTAGTAAGCCATTTGATAAAGATAGCAGAAAGTGTTGCACCTTGTTAAATCTGGAATTTTAAGAAGGGAAATGCTTATTATTCTGAAGATTGGTACTGCATGTACAGAGCAGAAAATGTAGGAGCGTTATTATCCTTTGAATCCGTGTGATGTGTGTTGCAGTGCATGGAAGTGTGAGCAAAACACGTGGATTCCTTTGGTTGCCTTCCTATCAACACCACTGTGTGTTCCCATTAAAACGTAAATGTAATAAAAGCTTTTAGCTATGCAAATAAGGTCATTTGCATACGAACCACCAGCCTTTGGGGAATCATGAATTTTCACCATGCGCTAAGTTGAAGCAACCTCAGTTTTACTGAAGTCTGTAGTCTAATTTTGAAAAGCAGGATGGAACGCAATAGAATTAGAATGCAAACAGTCATTTGCATAGATACAAAGGAAAGAAGAATTTGTGTTATATTTGGTGGGTGATGTGGATCAGTAATATCGGCAGATTTTACACAATCGAGTGCGCATTGCACTCCTGTTGTTGAACCTCATGTATTGTATTTTTCACTTTTATGATACAATGTAATGGATATGTTAAAAAATTGTAAGTACACATAAAAAAATCATGTTAATTATACATTTACAAGAATATTAAGAAACTATTAACATTTATTAAAGTGTTCTATATCAGTTGATTTTACACTGTTCAATCAAAACAGGGCAATACATACACTAATACAATATATACATATATCATATATCTTGTATAAATAAAAATGCTTAAAGTAATGGAGTATGCTACAAAATGTGCTGTACATTAAGGGCAAGGATTTGCCTTGTTTTTGCTGGAGGTCCCGAAGTCAAAGACCAAGGCCTGCTCATAAGGAATTGGTAGGAAGCACTAGTAATACTGTGTGGTGCTATTAGCAGCAAAACCAGTCTGACATGCGCAAGAGCAGTAAGACCACCTGGAACATTGCATTCATATTTTTAAATCGGTCTTGCAAAAAAAACAACAACAACAACAACAACAACCAGAATCTGTTTTAGTGGGCAGTGTACCATGTAAGTGACCCTGAATCCTGACGAGTGCTCGGTAAATAAATAACACAGTGCAGAAATGTGAGCGATGAAGGGGCAGGTGGAGGTGTGCTGTGGGGAGTGTGGGGGGGTCTCCTCTCTCCAAGGCTGCAGGTTAATGAGCTGATCTGGGATCAGGAGGAGGGCCCCCCCTGCCTCAGCATGCGTGGCAGGCCCCGGGGCGGTGTGGCCCGCGGGTGACTGTGGGGCCACTCTGGCCTCAGGGCCTCGTGCAGCCTTTCCCCCTTCATTAGTTTGGTTACGGCCCAGTGGTCCCTCGCTCCACACGGCACATCTGAACAAGAGCCACCACCCCCCCTCCTCCCCCAACCGCCATTTCCCACACGCTACAGCCGTCCGGTTATTTACAGAGAAAATATGAATTCACGCATAATGATTTATTTATTCCTTTTGTAAACGGTTCATATCAGGTCAGTAAGTTTGATGCTTGGAGTTTTCGATGTGCTCACAGATACTGTTATTCATTCCATTTCGGTCTGTTTGTGTAACTAGCTACCTCAGGAGCATGGTGGTTTAATAAGCCTGTTAAATTCTAAAACTGAAGCTCTTCCTGGGCGAAGCTTATTTCTTTGTAGAAGTTTAGTGTTTAGTAATAAGCTCATTGGTAGAGAATACTTTTAGTTGAATGTAACCTTAAGACTGTTGTGTGAATTCAATTATTTGTTTATTTATTCATTCATTCTTTGGATGTTAGGATTTTGAGTTTGTCATTTTAAAATCCACAGCCCTATTCTCTCACTGGAACTTGAATACAACTAAAATCCATGTCCAAGATCAACACAGATGGATGTAGAATCTAATAAATAATGACAGATTTGTATTCAGTTATCTGAAGATCTTATCTTGGAGACTTTCAGATAGTATCTGTGTGAGAATCAGGCTGTGATATAGAGCTGGCTTAAGTACGCGTGTCACTGGGCTACTCCTGATGGACAGGTAGCATAATTTCCCAAAAAGTTAACATATAACCAAATGCACTAAAACAGATACCTCTGCCTGTGCTTTTCAATTTGTCAAATGATCAGCATGTGGATTATTTGCATAAATCTGGCTGCATACTTCTTTCCACAGACACAAGCTGTGCCGCAGTAAGTAGTTTAACTGCTCCTTACCGCAAAGTAAGGAATCGCTTTACTTACTGCCAAATGCTTTTTTTCCTGCTTGTGCAAATGAAGAAAGAAACTCCATTTGTTGCCTGAAAGAGTGGTAAATAGCTTAGCTGATGAATGTTCATGGAGGTACAGTTAAAGTTCATCCTCAATCTTCTCGCGAACAGAAATAGATCTGAAACTACTTGTGTTTTCCCACTGGAGGCAGCAGTTTTGTGGGGTTTAAGTGAGAGAGAGCGAGAGAGAGAGGGGGGGGGGGGGTTAGGAGCAAGTGAGAGCAAGAGAGCAAGCAAAGCAAGGAAGAGAGAGATGGAGAGGGAGAGATGGAGAAGTAAGTGTTTACCTCTCCACTCCATCAATATGGCCTCATCCTCCCCCAGGCGCTTGTATAAATTACCCCTCGTTATCAGACAGCTTAACGATTGTGGTCAGAGGTCGCCTCGGAATTATTGATGGCGAGTTTAGCCTTTCAAGAGAAAGGACTCTGGCGATATACCTGCAAGGATCAATCTGAACCCTAATGACGGCAACGCGCGTTCCTGTCGGACAGCAACAACGCGGAAATGTCATAACCTCCCTCCTGCCTACCGCAAAGTCACCCCCCATGCTTCAGCCCAACAGAACATGAAAGGGCTTTTCATTTACTTATAGTAAATAAAAAAGTTAGCCCTTGTTTTACAGGGTCATGTTTATGTCCGCATGGCGCATTACACTAGCATGCTACAAGAAACGTATTAGCCTATTTATGAATGTGAAAAGTTACCAGGACTGAGATAACACCAAGGTCACAAGAGTCTGTAATTAACATCACATCCCTCTGATATGAGATTCTGCTTCCAGATGCAGTTTCATTTTAAATTAGGACAACCTCAACCATCCAATGAAATATGAAAAACAGAAATCCGGTGTCTCTCGGGGCACTGTAAGTTTGTACCGGGGGGCTGAAGGACTACGACTGCATTTCTTCCTGAAATTTGTGAAGTCGCTTTTATTAATTTCATTGCCTCAGACTGGTTTAATTGCGTCTGCTGAAAATGAGTGTCGTGTGCCTTTCCTGAATACAAAACATAACGCTGTTTTTTTTTTTTTTTTTAAAGACTGCGAAAACGCATCCGTGTTTTTTCAGCTTTGTGCGGTGTTGTTTTTTTTTTTTTTGCATCGCATCGAACAGAAGTGCCGTTTGTGTTGGCGCCTGCATTTGTTTCTGTTTTTAAAGGGCAGGCATGTACAGGCCTATTACAGACTTTGGTCTGAAGTGAGTGGGCTATTTTTAATCACACTTTTTTTCATCTGAAAACGGGACTGATATAATGAAGTGATTATCAGAGTGCGCGAGGGGCGATGAGTACACATGGTTTCCATTTTCACTTTTGTCTGCCTTCGTGCAGCTCTATTATCGTGGGATAGAGAAATGACTTCACGGGTCACCAAGGCGAGCCGGTGAATAGGATCTGTGCAAACACAGTGGATCCTTTGGCGCATGTTAAATGCATTTCCACACTGTTTCCTGACATTACCTTCCATGGGACATGGCTACTGTGTGTGTGTGTTGGTGTGTGTGTATATGTGTGTCTTTCTTCATGAGTGAGTATGCATGTGTACCCTGGTGTAAAATCCAGTTATGACCAGCTCGAAATACCAGCTACCAGCTGTTTCAAAACATAGCTTGAGCTGGTCAAACCATGTTGAGTATGGAGCTGATCTAGCTGGTCAACCAGCTACCAGCTGTTTCAAAACCTACCTTGAGCTGTTAATTTTTTTTCAGCAGGGTATACAATGTCTGTATTTAAATGCACATTTCTGAGTATGCATGTGTGTATATACCGGTATGTCTGTAGTGTGCAGTAAGTGGGTTTTGGGGTGTTGCATTTTCTTTAACTTTGTGTTCTGTAGTTGTTAGGGTGCTTGTGTGTGAGTATTTGATCTATGTGAATGAATTTGCTTGAGTGTGCATCGGTATGAATGCACATGTGTGTTCATGTTTGAGGTACGGCACTGCTTTTGTGCCGTTAGGTACAGAATTCCTCTCGGGAGCGAGACTTTAGGGGCCTGCTAAAATACTGTGCAGTAATTGGAATCACCTTATCTTTAGTCTCATCAATTAATGTGCAATTTTCCATTTAATTACCAACTCACTCACCAGATTTGCAATTAAAATGAAGACCGATTACACTGAAGATGGCTTTCAACTGAAAACAATATGGAATAAGCAGCCACAGCACCGTCTGCAATCAGTATACAGATCACACACACACACACACACACAAACACATGCACACTCACTCCTTCGTCTGAACAATTTGCCAACTTTCAATACCAGAAGCCAGCCCGTAGCTAGCTCTGTGAAGTTGAACGACAAACGTTTGGGGGAGGGAAGGTGTCGGTGGTGTTGATAACATGCTCGCAGTGGCAGACTTTTTGCAATCCTGAAATAGATAAGAGTTTTTTTATTTTTTTGGACGGGCCTTTTTCCACAGGCCAGTGCCAAGCTTGGGTATGAATGAGGTCAGTGGTGAGGTGTACCTCCCATCAGAGAGAGTCTACCGTCTCACTTCCTGTTCTCCAGCTGTGGAATGGCTCACGCCCCGAGTCCCCACGTCTCTCTCTCTCTTTCATTCATTCATGTGCTTGCCCGCCCTGCCTCTCTTTCAATACTCTCTGTCTCTTGCTCTCTTGTTAGGTCACGCTCACATTTTCTCTCTCACACTCTCTCTCTCTCTCATGCTCGCTCTCGCTTGCTCTCCTGCCTTTCTTTTGCTGAACGAAGGTCTTCAGGGTCTGAAAGTGACTGTTGACCAGGCTCTGTTATGGCAGCCTTCAGTGAGAGGGAGATTCTGACTGTCAAACATTGATTAAAATCACATCACTCAAAATGCGTGGCTTATCGGTTCAGGGAGGTTGTAAACCTCTTGTGGCTGAGAGGGTGAATTCAGTGATGTGTTCCATTAGTCTGTTGTGTGGCTGTGCCTGAGCTGTGCATCTAGTGTGAAAGGTCAGGGGTGAAGGTCATTGAGATTAGGGTCAGGGAGGGAGGGTGGCTATTGCCACAGCATTAGGCCTCTCTCACCCCCATAAAGCAAAACCGAGCCAGGGCAGAGCACTCCCGGAGGAACCTCATTAGACTCTGTTTGAGCTGGGCAATGTCCAGATGCCCCAGATCTCTGCTGCATTGGGTTAACATGCTTCTGATAGAGGATAGAGCGTGCAGTGCTCGACACTGAAATGGCATCATTCAAATTCAGAGTTTTTCAGCTCACACCATCAGTCAGTAAAATATTGGCTATTTTTTATTGAGATACCAAATAAAACAAACTCTTTGCATCCCTGGGTTTATTTTTGATAATAAAGTTGAAAGATTTCAAATTGAATCAGTATTGCAATGTGAAACTGTGGAATTTATTATGTATTATTGTAGTCCTAATGCCAAATCGCATTTAGTTCTATAGCTTATTTCATGAACATTTGTCACAATACACTTTGTAATGTACCCTGGCCTGAACCCCCACAAGAGCAAGCCCAGGGCAGTAAGTTGCAAGGGTATTTTTTTAATTACCATGATGTTGTTGAAATGACACATTGGTAAGACCTAGAAAGTAAAGTGTCTATTTCCAGAATATTTTATCTTTTGACACAAAGTGTACACTTTATTAGAATGTGACAAACATTGTGTAAAAGCATGGAGTAGGTCAGTACTAAGTGGGTAAAGTATGCACAGATAGAGCAGTAAGAGGGTAAAGTATGTTCAGACGGGGCAGTAAGAGGGTGAAGTATGCATAGCCATCACAGTAAGGGGTAACGTATGCACAGACAGGGCAGTAAGTACGTAAAGTATGCACAGGCATTGTAGTAAGTGGGTAAAGTATGCACATACTGGACAGTAAATGGGTAAAGTACGCACAGACAGAGTAGTACGTCAGTAAGTGGGTAAAGTATGCACAGACAGAGTAGTACATGAGTAAGCGGGTAAAGTATGCACAGACAGGGCAGTAAGTAGGTGAAGTACGCACAGGCAGAGTAGTAAGTGGATAAAGTTTGCACAGACAGGGCAGTAAGTGGAAAAAGTATGCACAGGCAGAGTAGTAAGTAGGTGAAGAATGCACAGGCAGGGTCGTGTGTCAGTAAGAGGGTAAAGCATTAACAGACAGGTTACTACTGGAAGTCAGTAAACACTGGGTACAGAGACTGTACTCCTGAGCGAGGCGAAGATTCAGCCGGGGTGCTGTGTGCATCTGCGTATGTTGCCTTTCATGAACTCCCAGGACAGATTCCCTGGGCCAATTATACCAGCAGACGCCCCCACCGGTGCCTGACCCCCAGGGACCGCCCGCTACCTCTGCCGTTCAGCCGAATGTCAATTAGCTGAATGACAACAGTTTTAATGAGCTCCTGATTGGCTCTGCCGTGTAATCACCCAGTCACCCTTTAACCGAACACCCTGTCTGCAGCACCACCCTGTACAGAGCTGTCATTGTCACTCGCTCGCACGTATACAGTGTCACTGCATGTCCGGCCATATAAACAACTGTACTTCCTGTTTTTGCTCTTAAGTGACTAGCAATGCGCTCTGTATGTTTTTGGTTGTGCTGACATCATGTTGTGAAGTTTTTCTTGGCTTTGTAACTCAAGCTTGCTGCTGCTATTATAACCGTTTCCGGTTACATGTATTACTTGGTGATTACATGGTTGGTGAACTCAGGTTATGATTTAGGCGTGTTTTTGATTTCATTTTAACTCTACCATATAGTTAATAATGGTTCTATTAGGCAGTACATTTGGAGATTTTGTCATCAGTTGAAGGACAAATTGAAAAAAATACATTGCACATTCATTGAAAGTTTTTTTCTTCTTAATACAGTTAAATTACAGCATCCCCTGGTGGCTGACTGTGAAACTGACAATGATATTTCACATTCTACCAGTACCTGCATTTGATACATTCTGTTAATTTAAAAACCAGTGCCATGCATTATATTATATTTCTCTTCCACTCATATTTGTTTGACTGGGAGAAGGAACTGAAAACAATGCTGTTTCACTGCAGTCATTTTTAAAGATGTTTGTTCATGTGTATGACACACATCATGTTCACATAATAATTCATTTTCGTATGCTTTACACCTTGCCATTCTACACTTATGACATCTCTCATAATAAATAACACATTCAATTCAGAGCAAATGAAGGCCCAGCATCCGGATAGATTTGGAAACTGAACCCAGTCTGTGTAAAGGATGCCATTTTGGCTCCATATAAATCAACTCACGTGCAACCATGCTGTTTTCCCAGGGTCTCGATGTGAAGCTATCCCATGATGCAACATGTGTCCCCAGCACCAGCACTGACAATGATGGCCACTCAGAGCGTTCCTCCACCATCGTACCAGGAGAGCCAACAGGTGAGACATCGGGCCTCGCGTGTCAAATTCCCACAGACAGGCACCTACAGTAAAGAACAGTCAAGAGTTCTTTTGCGACACCCGCCACATTCAAATTCATATTGTGCCGCAACTAATTGCCCTGATAACCCAATACTGTCATATCGCCTGGCCATGAATTCTGGTATATTACTCGTGTGGAATGCCAGTCATGGCTTGGCTTCAAACCTGCGCGCTATTGACTGTGTGAGGCTGCTTAACTGATCTAGCACATAATTCTGACAGACAGCAGCAGACGACGGCAACTGGCAGTGTCACCCCGCCACACTCCTAACAGCAGTCATGCCAGACTGAGCCTATCGAGAATTCCAGGCTTAATTTTAAAGGAAAAAAAAACCGTTCTGACGGTGACAGTCGCCTCCATTAAAAGCCGAGACTCTCCGCAAACGGTGACGTCCGCACACGACGCCTTTCCCTCCCCGCCGTCGTTCCTCGGCGAACGGGACGGCGCACACCGTCTGCAGGGGGACTGCCAGTACAGGGGGCCTTTGCGCTATTCCTCAGTGCTTCACGGTTTCCTGAGCCGTCCTGCATTTCAAATCATGCAAAGTGAAGCAGCCTCATCAGGACACATCCAAAAACACCCCCCCCCACTACCCCCGCCCCACCACCACCCGTCTGCACGAGCGTATCCTTCCGCCTGGAGGAGAAATGCCAGAGGGAGTATTCCTGAGCCACAGGAAGTGCAGATCAGAGCTAGTTAAGTGTGAAGAAGCTAATTTACTTCTCATTTAGAGCTGGGATTAAGACCTGAAGCTTCTTCCTCAGACTGAAGAAGGCGGGGAGGGGTGGGGGTGGGGGGCTCACTCTGAGACACACAAGCACTGAGCGAGAGGAAATATTGTGCGGCTGCAAACAGAGCCCGGATCAGCATCGGCGTTATCACGGAGTCATGCCCCAGTCGCGCAGTGCTGCGGAATCCATTCCCTATTTCATGCCGTTTGCAAATTCACTGTGTGTTTTCTGCGGGGGTACAGTTTTTAATTTGTTGTCCCTGTGCTAAGATGCATGAAAGATATTTACTACTGTTGACACATCATACATGCACACCTTGTACCGAGAGCAAATGGGTTTATAAAATGGATGGCTGGAGAGTGTAGTGATAATCAAGTGAAGGCAGTAAGCTGTGAAACTGGTTGGTGTTTATCTACAGTGTGTAAGACCAGAGACTAGTTTAGTGAGGGAGCTGAGAAAGGCGAGTCTGAGTAAACACATTGACAATATTCTCACATCCAAATTACTATGTGCGAGTCGTGCTTGTTTATGCTGTCTTCTGCTGAAAACACTACTAATTTCCTGAAAAACTATTGCTCTCGGCATCTTTTTTTTTCCTTTTGAAAAAAGATAACGGCTCAAATGGATTACCGCGCACACTGTAGTACATCCTCTCCCCTCCAGGAACAATAAAGAACCGTAATCCTTAATGACTTCCAAGTGAGGCACAAAGAAATTGCGCACACACACACACGCACACACACACACACAAATAAAAAGGTTGAAATCTGAGAAGACGTACCCGCTTGGCCCTCTGCCTAAAACAACAAAAACCAGAGGGAAGGGAAGAACGCTGTCGGAACATGCCGGACCATCTCAGACCTGTTCCAAGTTCTCTGAAAGTCTTCCGGCATGAGAGTACAAAGTTCCCTGTCTGCAGGATATCCTACGCACATCCAGAGAGCCAGATGAATGGTCTGAGATTGGTCTCGTAATGTTCCTTACAGCTTTCCTTAGCCTCTTTAGTTGAATATTCTCTCTAGTGTATAGTTTCAGCTTTATTGACATTCTTCAAATCTTATTTGGTGTCATCTGATGAAGCAAGTGAGGGATTCAATTGTGTGAATGTGTGTTAAAGCAGTATTTTCAAATATATCTTAGAAATATTTTGTATTAATTTAATTTGTATTATTCTTTTTTTGGTTCCAGTGCCACAGCAAATGGGTAAATTAACTTGCGGTCCTTAGCTTGCTTTGTTTGCCTGACTTCAGATGACGGGCACCACTCAACAGAACTCCAAGGCCCAGCCTGTCCACATCCCAGCAACCTCAGCAGCAGGGGCCACTCCAGTCAGCGTGACCCTTGACCCCCAGGCCCAGCTGGAGTCAGACAAACGGGCTGTTTACAGGTAAGGTCACGGCTGCTGTCCCCACACACTCCCTGAGCCGGGCCTGATAACCTAGTACTTCTCGGTTTGAGTGGATTAAGAGTGAGAGTGTCGTTTCTACCCAGTCACCACCCGCCCCTATAACAATGTATTGCAGAGGATTACCAGTTATCCTAAAAATAAGGGTTCTTCCAAGGGGCAGACCCGTCCCCCCTAAGCCACAGTGTTGGGGCTATAAAAAGGACTGCTGAAATCACCGGACGCCCACTTTGCGAATTAAATTTCAGCTTCCATAAACTGAAACTAGTTTACACTGAACTGCGAATGAAAAAGCTGCAGGTTCAATTTGCTAATAAACAAAAATGGAAGGAATGTTTTGTCATGCACCGAAAAAGGGTACCAGCATAGAACATAAATCATTTTCAGGACTATTATGCTTTCGACCTGAGATAAAATATAAAATTTAACACATGCACTAGATTGTCTGGAGAGACTGAAAGTGTGTATCTATTTCTCGTCTATGAATAAATTTTTAAAATGTTACTGCATAGTACAGCGAGCAAATGGCGACAGCAAATCTCTGCTCGAGCTTGTCTGCTTTAAAAAGAGCTGCACTTGTACTTATCGCAGGGTTCGTTTCCCCGTTTCCAAGGTTTTGCACGGTGAGCTGCATCTCTCCTGCCCGTTCTGTCATTACCGCTCGTATGGGCTCCCCCCCCACCCGTCCCCCTTCCCCCCGAGGCTAACGATGTGAAGGCCTGGCCAGGCCTGGGGCTGAATTTCTCCGCTCCTCTGAGATACCAGGCTGCCTTTGATGTGCGCAGCCGGCCCAAGGGTGTCTGCGGGCGGTGAAAATCACAGAGTCAGCCCAGACCCCCACCGCCTGTTCCCAGCTTTCCCTCTTCCCGAGCATCAGCGCATGCCCTCTCTCCGCGTACAGGAGGAACTGTACCGGGCACGAGCCGCACTAAAATAGAATCTGTTTTTCCTCTCTCCCTCATCATCTGCGACATTTAAATGTTTTAAACGCCCGGAGGTAAACTAGACTGGCGGCCGGTCTGCCCATATTGTTACTGGCACCTGTGAAGTCCCGCAGTGCCGACCGCAACCGAGATGCGGCTACCGTTAACGATCGCGGTTCCAGACTGCCGTGGTAGCCCAGGAGACTTGAAGCTCTCCGCCTGTTTTCGCGTTCTGTATTAGGCGAAGCGGAGAAGAGAATCTTTAAGCGCGGCCAGGAACGTATATTAAAAAATGCCCAGTCTGGGACAGCAGGGCCGCGGTCTTAACAAAACAACGACCGTAAAAGTAATCGCTCTCCGTTCGATTCGTCTCTGGGCCTCGCCGTCATTCTCCGCGCGATTCATGGACGTGAAGTTTTAAAGTTGGTGAGAATTGCACTTTGCGGCCTCGTAGCGCTTTGATTTAAAGACGGGTTGTGCATCCTCTCTGACAATTATGCCCGCGCCAGTTGTTTTTCTAATTGCCGGGATTGTGAGCTAGTGCCGCGTTGTATCCTCTGGTCTCCGAGCCTAGTTGCTTAATTATTAACAACAGAATCAATGCATGGTACCGTAATTACCCTAACGAGGAGCCTCAATCCCAATAAAGTATGCTTCAATTCATCTTGTCTTATTAGAGTGCAGGTAGGAGGTCTGTTTGCCCTCACAATGTGAAGTAGTCATAGTTCTTTTGGAAATTAATTTTGAATATGTTGCATATTCAATTGTCTGAGCAGTACTTGTAAAAACATGTCAGAACAGGCTTAAAACACAAGAGGTGCGCTATTGAGTGGTCGGATACCAATAGTGGTGGACATGAGGATATGTTATACATGAAGTGCAATAAACCAAGATAGTGTGGGGCTAGGGGCCCAGAAACAACTCATCTGAAACACCGAATGGCCAGCATGTGATTTCTGTCTCATGCATACGTATATGCTTGCCAAACTCCAATTAAACTTTTTGGAACAAACTAAATCAACTGTCGATGGATGCGTGTGGCTACATCATCAAACAGCAGAGCTGCAGCTGCTGTCTGTAATAGTTTTGGTGCCATATTTTCAATCAAGTGATCAGTTAACAAATTATTCATCACTCTTCTCATTTAGTTCTATTTTACAAAAACAATGTACCAGGCTTCACAATGGATTTGCGAAGGGAGTCAAGAGGGATTCTTTAAGAAGTTATCAGAACACCAGAGAAAAATATCTCCTCCTCTCTGCATGGATGAAATGCTTTAACAATAATAATGAACAGCAATGATTTCGTGGAACAACTGACGTTGACCACACCATTAAGAGTATGAGAGCACCCGGAAAGTAACACCCAATAGTATTGTGACACCACCTGTACTAAAGGGCCTCAAAATACAATTTCAATGTGCAATATAAATGCTAATTCAACAAATGATTATGATCATTCTTCTTCTTAATATAATTATTCATGCTGACAGGCCACAATATTCATATTTTGACAGAGTTTGAACAGTCGCTCAAAATGGCACTCATTGAACCCCAGTCGATATCGGCAAACACTCCCAAGCATAATACTGCATCCACAGAGTAAAGTGTTTTAATGACGCAGCAGAGGACTGGCAAGTCCATATCGCACACCACAGGAGGACTTTTAATTTGACAGCTAGCGGGGGGCAGAGCCGGTCGCTATGTGAGCCTCTGTGATGCGCCATAAACTGCAGCCATTTGCTGATAGGAAGCTTTCCCAGCATCTAAACAACCAAACAACTCTCGGTCTTCGAGGCTGTGTTCTCTCCGTGCTTTTAACAAACATCTGCACTTTAAGGATCATGTCTGTTAAAATGTCAGTGCTAAATGGCCCCTGGCAATACAGTACATTTTTTATCAGAGCCAAGAGGTTGTTGGTTATGTTTATTGCATTACATGACATTCACTTAGCAGATGTTCTTAGCTGGAGCGAGGCACAATGAAAGAGAACATAAGTACATCCCCCAGTTATGTGAGTCACTGTAACTCTCATCAGATGACTGCTGTTATCTGTAATTTTGTAGGAAAGATGTATGATTCTCATATTTTTGTCATTTCCATGAAGGCAATGCCAAGAAGTGGCTTGTCACCCAAACCTTCTCCTGTGCTTATTCGTTAAATGTCAGCACTTAGTTGACAGAAGAAATGCTGCTTATTGTCACTGTTTCTCTAAATACTATGTTACTGAACACATTAAGAATATGCAGGGGACCAGTAGGAACTTTATATATGACAGTGTACCAAAATAAGGGTATCCTTTTCCTGAGTGTGAAGTCAGATTTTGGACCCCTTCCCATCCAGGGGTGCTGAAATTAACAAAACGTCTGCTTAATTAGTCAGGATCAATATTCAGTTTAACCGACAAATTAAGGGAACGGATACAATCAAAGCATTCATACCCCACACTGATACCGTACGTACAGAAACTGCTTGTGGAAGAGGCATCGCAGAAATCTTCTGCATCGTGTCCCTTTGGTTAAAGCCACCCACCACACAAACACTCACATCGCGCCCCTTGCTGAATATCGTACCTGGCTCCCGCCCACACCCTTTGCCTCTGCGGGTGAACGAGGGGATCTGCTTCATCGCGAAGCGACGTTGTTCTGGGTTGATTCGGGGCTGCCTGTGGCCTCCATGCAGGATTGAGCTCCCGACACGTTGCCTGGGGGGAGAGGCTCGTCAGGAGCTGCGCAGCGGGAGCCGTAGCCGAGCGGGCGCTAATAAAGAGACCAGGCATGTTCCGGGCTTGATTAGGAGGGTAAACACACGAGCGGCGCCACGTCCCCCGTGTGCTGCGTGGCCTGTCAGAACCCATGCCATGGCATACGATGTTATTTTCAACCGATTGACAACATTAGAGAAGAAAAATCCGGGTTTTCCCTCGCACGGAAGAACGAACGGCGAATAGGCTACGCTACGCTAATTTGAACCGTTTAATGCGTCTTGGGGTTTATCCACCGCAGTTCCACATACAGTAGATTCATCATCAGCTGTCAGGGAAATGTAAACATAAATGGGCTGTGACGGTTTTTTCTTTAACATTATAATTCACTTTGTGAAGTAACACTTCGAACAAAACACAGGAAAGACTTTTGAAAAGACATGAAAACGCTGTGTGATTTGTTATTTTCATCTTCGTTTTAACCACCGAATTTCTATTAGCCTAAGACTAAGAGATAGGCAGCATTTCCATCGCCCTTACTCTGATTCATGGAGAACTGTTATTTTCTGCTTTCAGAGAGAGGAATATTTCTGTGCTGATTCTCCACTCTCTCCTTAGGCCTGTAAATCTTACTTTATGGAGGCTTTAATGACACCCCAGTCAATCGTTCTAGTCCTCTGCAGTGCAGATATGCCGGCTTCCTACTGTCAGCCACTAGGGGCACTAAAGCATTTGATTTGTCTTGTTTAAAGGCAACTTTCAGGGGTATTTTTTCTTTCTTCGAGTATGTTTTTCGATTGGCTTTTATGTGCAATGAAGGATATTTTACATAGCCTACTTACCAAAGTTCCTGATGACCTCAATTCCAGAGCAACTTATGCATTGATGTTACTGTATGTTTCCAGAAGCTGTACAATTTGAACAGATTCATTATCTAGCTTTTCTTTATAGTTATAAATATACGATAGCTGCATATTCATGTTTTTATCATGTCATTCTTTCTTTGAGTGCAGTATCCTAGGTTACGTGCACCATAGCAAATAACAACAAAATAATTCTAAGTCTAATTATAAAGGAATAATGAGGTAATATAGTATGACCTCTGGACACATAACATTACTATACAAGCTGCCTGGGAGTTTCTTGAAGCGCATTTTCTTGCTCAATACCGCAAAGCCCTGAGTGCCCCTATATTAGTCATTGTAAAATCGGCAGGTCTTCAAAAACCTCTGTGAATATATAAAATATCCTTCATTGCACACAACTGTCAGGGGCAATTGAAAACACACTAAACTGAAACCGCTAGGGCTTTCGGCACACTTGTCCCTGGTTATGGGTATGCACTTTGTTGTACGTTGCTCCGGATAAGAGTTTCTGCCAAATACCCGTCATGTAAAAATGTAATGTAACGTAAACGATGTCAATAAATGAACATTCACACAGTGTTCTGTTTGACTGCGGTTCAGCTCTTGCTCTTTGACCAGTTCTGAAATGGATCAGCTGACATCCCCCGATATCCCATGAGCAGCAGCAGGACTGGAAACAGTCAGTATTTGGGTGGGCTTCACATTGTAGTGCTCAGGTCTGATGTTGGAGTTTTGAAATAGAAATTGACAGTTTCTACAAGTCCAACAGGGAACACATGTACTGTCGATGAAAACACTCTTGAGTTGATTTCACACTGAAAATGTAGCCGTGTAGCCCTGTGCAATACCCCAGTAATACATATGAAATCAAACATTTGATGTAGAAAAAAAGCAGATTCTGTTTAATGTTTAGGCTATTTAGTTTCGGTGGCAGGCTGATGATAAAATACATATATTTCCTAAAAGTTGCCTTGACTATTTTTGTCTCATAGGATATAACATGAGATGTTACACTGTCTGCTCCAGATATACATACAGCATGCTCTCTCAGAGAAAGCTGTTGTACTCTCTAAAGTGCGAGTGAATCCGATTCCCTGGGAACCTCATTTCATCTCATCTGCCGTATATAGTGGGCCTATGACCGTGTGGAATCAACAGTGGCAGAGTGATATCTGCGATGAAAGTGGCATTCCACGGGTCATGATTCTTTCCCCAAGCCTGGTCTAGCCTTCCTCGGAGAGGCACGGAATGGGGCTCGCCTAACCGCAGTCAGGGATAAACAGCATAGAGCGTTTCATTTTCAACGGTCTGGGCAGCACATTTTCAAAGGTTAACAGATTAGCTTTGCCAATGGGCTCTATGTTCAGGCCCTTATCCGTCTGTGGAAAAAAAAACTGTGAGGATTATTTAAACTTTTGGCGTGGGTCACAGAAACAAGTACGTACAGTGACCGGAATGGTGAATGGGGACACAAACTGCCACGTTCAGCCATTTTTGGCAGAGCACTGTACAAGATCTTACGAAACTGTTTGGGAAGAAGACGATTTCTCTGGTTTCTAAAGACAGCAAGCACTGTTCAGGCCCAAGTGAATACAGTACAATATGTTTTTAGAAAATCAATGTTTTTCTTCGAGTTCCACTCTGTTGCCATTTGTTGAGGGTGGGATTTGGAAAAGCAGGTATCATGGCTGGCTGGGGCTTAATGAATCCGTCAACACTTTGAACAAAAGGAACAATTCCTTTCTTTTCCCTTCCCCCCCCCCCCCTATGGAAATGCTCTTCCCTAAGCTTTTTTCACATTGTTTATTGCTCTTAGATTTGTGTTTATTTTTAAACTCCTTACGGGTAGGCCACGGTTATGAGAGTCCCAATAATGCCTGTGTTTACTCTCTGATGAGGCCTCTAAATCCCAGAAGTCCCGGGGTGTCGTGTCGCCATGACAGCGGCCCGCGGGCCCACCGGCCTCTGTGTACAGAACAGCACTGTAAACATGCAGCCGCCCGCACGAGAGCAGCCTTGGCCACCTGAAACAAACACTCACTCCGGAGCTGCGGTCTCCCAATATCGCTCAGCACACACACACACACACACACACACAAGCAGCACAGCCAAGATCCAGTTCATTATTATGAAACAGTCGACATGTCTCAAGTATTTTTGTTTTAATATTGAAACTGCAATAAAATGTCAGTTTAAATGTGTTTTCAGCTTTCATTTTTCCTCCCAGTTAAGCTAAGAAATGAACATTATTGAAAAAGACAGGGATTCATTTTAGCCTGTTAATCAGCGATGCAGTAGCAGACAGGGTTGCATGCAGTGTGCAGTGAGGGTGGCGGCGGGTAGTTGCTACCTGTGCCCTGGTGGGGGCGCCGGCGAGCAGGTACGTTCGTCTCATTCAGCCCCAGGACTCCGGAGTCTCCAGGGACTGCAGATCAGAGCGCTTTGCTGCTAGGCCTGCTTAGCATTCCTCTCACACGCACTGAAGGGAGCCGCATTAAATTGGGATCAGGCAGATTAGAGTCTAATATACCGGGCTATTAAAGCCTGCAAATGAGAGCGATGGGTTACCGCCAGGGCTGGGGCTTGCTCACTGGAGCCACAGCATCCCCGTGTGACCACACGCACTGCGGCCACCTGACACCCCCCACCTTACCCCCCCAGCCTCCGCCCTCCACGCTGGACATGGGCAGAGCGAGGCGACGGCTCCTCAATCCTTCTTTACTGACGAATATTCATTTTGTTCAAGCTGTGTCTCAAATGCACCCTTTGTCTTTAATTGCATAGCAGCCCTAGAGCAGCATGTTGTGCCTTGTGCTTAATATACTTGGGCATTTGTTTGCTGTGGTGTGTTGGAAGTGTATCAGGTAGAATTTGGGCTGGGAAAGCGAGGCACTGAGAGCACTGCTGGTACCCTCAGGTGAATTAAAGTGGTTTTAAAGTGACTTTAATTATAATTTCTTTCTTTCTCTTGAACTTGTCTCTTATTTGCTAAGGTGCTAACCATTTGTGTCTGAAACGAGTCCCAGGAAGCTTAATCTGTGCCTGTGAAAACATGGCCCAACATCGAATAAAATGTACATATTATGTAAGAGATTTATTGAGATTGAGGGACTGATGAACTGACTAGGGGCAGCCTGTAGCGTAGTGGTTAAGGTACAT